>NW_010104650.1:16379-25358 GCF_000699245.1 Pterocles gutturalis | reverse complement strand
GAAGGAGTTTGCAGCCCCCTTCTGCTCCACAGCCACAAACCCAGACAGGCCTACTTTTGTTTGGGTATGGTGCAGGGAAGAAACAGTTAGGATTACTGCAGCTCAGAGGCTGAACTGTGTCCTCTCACTGCAGACACTTTCATTTTCCTGTGAGGAAAAAATTTTCTGGGGTAGGCTTATTTGTCCTGTCCAGACGAGCTGAGGAGAGGCCTTTGCACAGACGTCTTATCCCATGAGACAATGGAAAGAAATTTGAGGTTTTGGCTTTGCACGCAGTATTTGTCACCTACAGAGAGGAGATGTCATATCTTCCCTGGGCAAACTGCCTACAGCTATGGGATTTTCTGTTGTAACTCCTCAAAGCAGTCCAGTTTCTGGAGAGTAGTAACTGCACCTTCAAAGTTGTGGGTTCTAGCATCAGTACATTTCTCAGGAATTCTCCACATTTCCTGGCTTCACAGTCATTTTTTATCATTTTGGATCTTTTGCATAAAGTAGTCATCTCTTTGAAGGCTTAAAACTGGTATTGAAAAGAAGACAATGAAATATATCCTGAGGTGAACAAATAATAGAACAGTCTAGAAAAGTGATCATGTCTCTTTGCAAGCCTGTGTTATTTCATTCACCCAGAGTACCCAGACTTGCCACTATCTTTCCCCCAGTTTTACTGTGGATAAAGATTTTTCCTGTGATGAAATATTTCTTCTAATTCAGCAACCAATACCTTCTCAGATAAGAACTATCCAGCTACATAAATTGAGACATATTCTTGGCCTGCACCTGTCTGTCTGCAAAAAATAAAAGTTAAAAAATACATATGATGTCGCTTGTAAGGAAGCTTGTCAGCACTTACCAATTAGAAGCAAAAAACTCAGCCTGAAACATGGGACAGAGAGAGGATGAATCAAAACTATTTTTTTTTTTATTAGCATCCATACATACTTATGATTGCTTGGTGGTATGTTTTCTTGCAGTTGAAAGACATAAATGTGACGGGATGCATTCAGCAAAGTACTGAAATATTAGATGATTTTTTTTCCTTTTTCAGCAAAGTAACTGTTTTACCCATTTTAAACCTGGCTGTTCTGGGGATCATGTCAGCTAAAGTCAAATTTGAATTAAAATGAGGGCAAAGGCAAAAGCTGGGAGTTAGGCCAGTCACTTCTCTGACACCCAGTTCCAGTTCTGAAATAGAATTGCCACGATCCAGTTAAGACGTTGGGAGAACCTAAGCTGAAATGAATTAGACTTGTATTTGGCCATCATGGTCAGGATAACGTTAATTGGACTGTTATAGTATCTGACCAAAAATTAAAAACTTCTGAAATCTCTTTGATACTGACAGACATGTCTCCACTGCTATATTTCCATTCATTTTTTTGCCTACGTATTTATTAACTTGTTGCAAATTGTTTGAAGTCTTTACTACTTTCAGGGACCAGCACAGTGTTAGTAAAGTGGCCCCCTATGATTATAGCTGCTCCCACAGCAGAGAATCGGAGTAGAAAAAGTATTTTCTTTGTGGGGGAGCGCAATTCACTTGCAAAAGAGAAAATTTCATGCTGCTTTCTTTCGAAAGATCTTCCCCTTGTGGGATTGATGGAGAGACCCTCAACTCACTAGATGATGGTCCTCCCTTTTAGTGTTTCCATTTGCTACAAGCTGTCTGTCAGTAGAGTGAGACAGAGAAGAGGAAATAGCTCTGCATTAGCTTTTCAGATTACCAGTTATCGAGGTCTCCCCTTTGCAGTTTGGCTGGTTGTTTAGAAAATCTTCTCACTCTGATAGCAAAAAGTATCTTGGGACCAGCATATTTTTAAAAAGAGATTCTGCTGTTATTTTCCTCTGACACGTGGCTGCAAAAAGGTCTGCATTTGGTTGTTTTTTTTAATACAATATGACAGGTCCCAGTAGGTCACAGCTCGAAAGCAGCATTTCCCCTCCACCCCATTCCATCTAGCTGTAATGAAGCAATCATTCAGACTAAGAGATGACGACATGACACCTGCGAAAATACAAGATCATAAATACCATGATATCATGGTAAATCTGCAGGAGTTAAAGAAAATTAAAGAAAATTACAGTGTCTTTATTTCACATCACATATTGCCCACAAGGCAATCCTGAGAGCGTGGGTGTTGAGGCCATAAGAAGCTCAGCACGTGCACTGGAGAAAGCTGAAATCCCTGCCAGTAGGGCTGAGTTGTATGTCATTGCTATACCACTGCGTGGTCTCTGAAGTCCAGGTTCCCATTAAGTTCAGTAGGCTTTGGATGTGGTCCCAAATGTACAACCTAGAACAACATCTCATATGTATGCTACATTTTCCCTCTGATTCAGAGGTTTCATCAACCCGCAAATGGCTGCAGGCAGCTCTTACACCAATCCAGAGCCTTTCCCATTTTATTTTGGCTTTTGTTGCAAAGCCCAAATCAGAGCTTCACTTAGCCTACGAGTTTTTTCCTACCCTGTGGAAATCACCTGGGACCTGGGAGCCACGCTTAAACTTTCTTCTCTTCCCCTGTTTCTCAAACCCAGGCTTCAAGTGTTGCAGCAGAAACCGGAGGCATTCAGGGCCAGGATTTCAAAGGGCGAGGGCTGTGTTTGTGCACACAATATTTGAATGCACACTCATTGCGTACTTAATCCCCCTCATGTGCAGGAGAAAAGGGGTGGATTTGCATTTGTAAGATAGCTGTGGTGTGCCCCAGAGTTCGTTTGGCTGAGGCTGCCATCTCCCACTTTGTGTGTGCCTGTGGTTTGCATTTGTCCATTTTGCTGACTGCATGGAGGAGTGTGCGGCCCCAGGAGGGATAAATTAGACTTTAATCTTTGACAGCCCGCCCTCGTTCCTTTTCTAGACATCTGGGCACTTCCTACTCTGGCATTGCCCTTGCACCATGTCTTCTGCCAAGGCTTGGGTGCTGCCAGCCATGCCTGATACTCCAGTGAGGCTTCATTTCTCCATGCCCACATGTAGGCTGGAAGGCAGCTCCATCTTTCCTCCCTTCCACTTCAAAGACCTAAGGCTGAAGGAACATGTCAGGAGAAAATCTGACCTGATCACAAGCACACAGGGCTCGACTTTCTGCAGGTATGGTTTGAATAAATGGTGTCATACCTCAAGGTACTTTTCAGAATTAAATTCATGCAGGTGCTTTCACCACAGTAGTGAACTATTCTCTACTGAATAAATGAGCTCACAAAAGAAATAATTAACGTAAGAGAAGGGAAGAAGAAGACAGTATGCTCAAACCATTGACATTGTTTTTGCTTAGGACAATTCAACTGACTTTGTGCCCTTTGTGCCTTCATACTGTATGGCTTTCACGTAAATCTTTCTACTTCATTCCCTGCAGAGACATTCACATACTGGTTCATAGGTCTCCTGCTCTTTTCACAGCAAAGACAGGGTGTGCGCCAGCCCCAGACTTTCTCTTTCATTCTGCTGCCAGGGAGCACTGAAAAGAAGGTTAGCGAACCCTACTAACCCATCATCGGTGGCTTAGCCCACAGGGAGGGATGTTGCAATGAGTGATATCTGAGGGTGGAAGATAATTATCTCCATGGTAGCATGAAGTTTACAAAAAACTGTAGCACAATCACCCCTTTTCTTTTTCTGGCTGAAGCAAGTGTACTGTACTTTGAGAATAACTGATAGACTGTCAGACTTGTAGTCTTTAAAGGGTTAAAAAGGCCAGAGGCAGTGTGAGAAAGCTTTTTTTCACAACATTTCTAACAAGCTGAACAAAATCCAGGCCTTGTTTAATGAGCACATATTTTATACAAATAAGCTCAAACGAGCTTACCCATCTCTAATTAAACTAGAAAGGAAGCATTTGTCCTAATTGGACTGCATAACTGAAGAATTAATTGTGTGGCTGCTTAGAATTGCGATCTTACAGCCCAATTCACAGAAAATACCTTCATGGTAGGACATACTATATGCAAGTTTGGTCATGTCTTTTTGCCAACACATAAGTCCATGTGTGATTTTGATCCTATGGTTTTGTTTTTTAAAGAAAGCCTGTTCATGCAGACATATATGGGCCTTAGTGGAGGTTAAGTACAGTATTTCAATATTCTAATTAGACCATGAGAGAATAGTTCTCCATCACTGCAATTAGGTGCTCAGCTAAATCCTACTGCGAAAATGCCATGCTAGCTTACTTACAAATATTAAAAGGGTGGCTGTTCCATTGACTTGTCTAGATCTGCATAAACAAAAAGCATGGCATGGGAATTCATATTTCTTCATATTTCTTTCCAATAAGGTCTGGCACTGTGCATAGCATTGCGAGAATCTCACGAGCTGTTGGAGTAACATCTGCTGTGTTCAGGGGGTGCTCATTAAAACAGAGGAGGACTGTTGCTAAATGCCGCCTCCCTGTGAATCTTGCAAGTCTCTCCTGCTCCACTTACCAACCAGAGCAAGTTTCGACGACTGACCATGCTGCACAGCCAACTCTGCTGTGAGAGAGGAATGACATGCACCCCGCCCTGAGCATTGCTGGCAGGACTGTCAGTGCAGCTCCCACTCCAAGATCTTTGCCGATGACACTCAAGACAGCACTGCACAGCTGTCAGACACAAGCTGGGGCATGCAGTAGGTTGGCAGTCACAGGAATCCCACTTTGGCTTGTAAGCTAAATACCTTCTCTATGACCCCCACCTGAAACCTTGCATCTTTCTGGCCAAAATCCTGTGACTTCAGTTTAGTCCTTCTAAAGTAGCATTTTCAAAGTGATTTAGGTGCATGGCTGTCTTTTGAACTTTGCTGTGAACATGATGTTGAATTCCTTGAAAAGGCCATGAAATTCCTGGACATGTTATTGAGAAACAGTTGTTGTGAAAACACCACCCTTAATGTTTTGTATACTCTAGCACTAGCGACAATATAGGGCTAATATCAATTTGTCTTGGCAGGGACTTAGTATAGTGTAGGTCAAGAATTGAAGATTTGGCTCCATATGAATGTGAACAATGGAGAATAAACTATGGAGCATTGAGTGATGAGTTTTGCAGGCTCCTCATGATTCTTCTGCTTTCAAGGACAGTACTGTTGTTCTGCAACATTGGCAGTAAATATGTGTTGTATTGCCTAGTCAACTTTTTATTCCATTTGATCTTTCAACACATAGGAAGTTTATTTGTTAGTCTCATTTCTCCTGTATCGGGTTTTCATTTAAAAATTCCAAAAGCACCTATCTGTCTTTTCCTTATTTAGAACTTTTTATTGCTTGAGTCACGCCTGTTTTCATTTATTTTCCAAGATGTATGTGAAGTGGACATAAAACCAGAGGACCTTCCTAAATTAGACCCAGTAAATAGAAATGCAGACCTGAATATGATACAAGGCAAAATTAAATGCCTTCAAAAAAAAGACTATGCATTATACAGTCACTGCTGCAAATCTTGGCGGACCATATTTAGCCTGCAAATGTGCAGAACCTAGTAGAATTTTTCCTTCTGGCTCCAGAGCCAGCCCTCACCCTTAATCAAAAGTTGTACCAGATATGTCAAGGGTGTGTACGCACTTTTCCACATGTCCTAAATGAAGGCAAAGGAATGTGAACTACAGGCACTAGAACAAGAACTACAGGCATACTTCTCATGGGCGAAGTTCTGCTCTTAGCACTGTGGAGTGCCACTTCTAGACCACTGGCACCAAGAATTTTTTTACTTCTGGGTCCATGGTGAGAAGAGGGCTGAGTCCATAGTGGCCATTCATCTTCTGGTCAGATTTCTCTAGCTGGGACCTGACTTCTGACACATGCCACCAAGAGCATCTGCCATGTGCTGGGATACAGCCAGAGGTAGAAGCCTGTCCACTCCACATTTAAAGGGAGTCTTTACAGTGAATCTCCAATGAGTGCATGAAACAACAGTCATTCTTCAGGTTTAGTAATGAAATCTTGAAGTTCAACCACCTGAGCTAAGGTTCTGTGGTCTTTAATGAGTCACTGCTAACCTGACACTTCTGTTGGCATTTTAGAGAAAGAAAGTAAACAGGCTTTGACCCTCCTTGCTTCTATATGGTTCAGTTGTAATGATTCATGCCCAGGATTTTAAATAGGTACACGAAGAGAATGAATGCACCTCCTTGTTGCAGGTAGAACAGTACAAAACAGCAAATCTACTTTCTTGGGGTTTTTCTTAAATTAAATTCAGAAACAGTTGAGGAAAAGAATATTTACTCATAGGATGTGTGGCCAGTGCTGTCAAGGGCCTGTGGAGGATTATAACATTGTTTTTAGTGTGTACAGCTGCCAGTGGTATGTGGCTACAATAATGGAAAAAGAAGTCCGTATGCAAAGTATCATCTGAAACGTGAGCTTTTCTGTCCTGTATAAAAAAACTCAATAGTTGCAGTCCAATCAGTGACTCAAATGAAGAGTGCACTTCTCTCTTTGGTCTTGTGTGGGAGATAGGTTGCACTGCCAAAACCTTGACACACAATTTGGCAGAGTTGGCCAGTCTGCTGCAGGGAGAGGAGACTGTAGCAGCCCAGAGACCAGACTGACTCACAGTGAGAGGGAAGAAAATTGCTCTCTTGAGAAAAGTCTTTGCCTGGCAGTATGTTCATATTGAGTCCTGTCAGTAGAGGAAATAATACTTTACTGAGTTCAGGAAAATATACGTTAAGAACTTCTGGTTTTGTCCATGGGAGAGATTCATTGTAATACTAGGTACCAGGCAAAGGGGTACTTCTTAGCCACCACTCTTCTTGAATACAGCATCCTCAGGCAACCATCAGTGTGTTCAGTTTAGTCTCTTCAAATTATTGTGTAGCATTACTCATTGCTTTCCCAATGCAGTCTGTATATCTTGGCCTGCAGTCCATCTATCTCACCGCAGGAAAGAAGAGTTAAAATCTGCCATCACTCACAGTGGTGTAAATGCTGAGAAAGTACTTGAGGCCAGTGGAGTCATGCTGGATTTATGCAGATGTGACAGCAGAATTATTGTCTGTTTAATACCAGCAAAATTCTATGTTGTTTTATGATTCAGGCTCTGGTTCTCAATTCTTTGCACTGGACAAGTTAGAACAGTATTTGGCACATTCTTAAACAGCAGTGTATAATTTATTACAATCAAATTACAAAAGCATCACAAGAGAAAGGAATCAATTAGTTAGACTGGGAGGGCATAAAGAGCCACTAATAAGGTACAAAGAGCCAGAAAGGAAAAGGAAAAAAAACCTCCCAAGGTCAAATACAGGAAGGTCTTGCCTCTTCATGAAACTCATCTTTCTTTTTCAGTTGACGAATGATCATAAATTCATCAGTGCTGAAGAAGCACCTGCCTCTCTCCAGGTCTTGAGACAGAGGCAGTGTGTGCTGACTCTCTAAGGCTGCCTGAAGGTAGAGCAGGCCCAGACTATTTTTGGAGTGGTGTATTGACACTGATTTATGTCTGGTATGACAGATCCGGCAGACAAGACAGACTTCTTGTTAAAAGGAGGCTCCTATGGAACAGCGTGTTCTGTGTAACCCTCTCTTGCAAGAGAGCTTGGGGATACAGTGTGTGCAATCAAAATGCAGCTGCAGGCAACATGTGTGATCAGTGAAGACATTTTGAGCATGGGCCAATCTCAGGAAAGCTGTAGGTGATATTTTCTCTGCATATAGATGAGATCTGCCAGTGATAACTTGTGTCTTGAACCAATTTCCTGTTCAGAAATTGTAGTCTCAGAAATTGTTCAGATTGTTTCTGGAACACCACCTTCCTTCCCTTGAAGGGTCACTTAAAATTATAATAGTGGAGACAAAAAAAACCACCAAAATTTCTTTACCTGGTTTGTGCTTTTCTGCAACAATGAGAAAGTGATCTGGAGCCAATGTAAATCATGCAAGCTGCACTGAAAGCATTATGACTGTGCTTTTCTCACAGCAATGGAGCATTGCCTGTGTCTCTCTAGAAAATCAGATCTTCTCAGTTTGGTGCTGCAGTTATCACATGAACCTGGAAATGAGAAATCACATCATTGTTTGCATCACATCGTCCAGGCACATCTTGAAAAGGTGACTGAAGACGGGACTCTGAGATGGCTCAGAAAGCTATCAGCCTCCCCTGTATCACACACTGTAAATGCCATTTCTCATCCCTTGCATTTCCCTGTTTTTCTCTTACTCATTTGAATCTGTACAGTATTTCTAAACATCAAAACATTGTACGTCAGTAATAGAGACAGTCCCCAATTGTTCAGCTTAATGGCATGAGCCCATTGCTCAGCTGGCTGTTGCCAACTTGCATCCTTTCCTGTGATGACGTTTTCAAGAAAGACTTTGCAAAAACATGTCAGCGGGGCAGCCTCTTTCCTGTGAAGTTTAACTTGAAAGTATTTGGCTTACTGATGTCCCGGTCATGGAAAATCTTCATAGCAAAGCTTGTGCTTGGTTAGTGTTTCAGATTGCACTGTTGGGAAAAAGCAGAATACAAACCAGAAAAGACCAAAATCCAAAGGAAATGGGGAACAGTCAGATAGCTCAGAAAATAAAAAAATATCAGCAGAACTTAAGTTTAACTGCATGTTGAGTTTAAAAGTTTAAAATTACTTTCAACTTTCAAGTAATATCTTTCATTAGTCTAACTGTGAAATACTCAGAAACACTTACAAGTTCTTTAAAATACCTTTTCGGGTGTAGCAGAAAAATTAAATCTGTTCTTCTAGCCTGGTTTCCTGTGAGTATGTTATTCAGACAATCTCATTTTGTGAGTGCGTGTGCATAAATACACTTTAAGAAAATATGTGAATGGAAAGAGGATGTAGGCTTTATTAATGCCTCAAGGTGAGGAACCTTTCAGAGCTGCTTCTTGGAAGCTCATCTTTAGGTCACAAAGTCAGAAGAGAGCCCCCCTTGGTAATTATTTTCTTTTATAGAATAATAGAATGGTTAGGGTTGGAAATGACCTTAAAGATCACCAAGTTCCATCGGCAGGGGGACCCCCCCCCACACCAAGGTTGTCTAAAACTCC
>NW_010104650.1:12028-16348 GCF_000699245.1 Pterocles gutturalis | reverse complement strand
CTTGAACATCTCCAGGGATGGGGCATCCACAGCTTTCCTGGGCAACCTGTGCCAGTGTCTCACCACCCTCACAGTGAAAAATTTCTTCCTAATGTCTAGTCTAAATCTACTCTCTTTCAGGTTATAACCGTTACCCCTTGTCCTCTCACTACCCCCCCTGATAAAGAGTGCCTCCCCATCTCTCCTGTAGGCCCCCTTCAGGTACTGGAAGGCTGCTATTAAGTCTCCTCGGAGCCTTCTCTTCTCCAGGATGAACAACCCGAATTCTCTCAGACTGTCCTCACAGCTCTCTGATCATCTTTGTGACCTTCCTCTGGACTCTCTCCAACAGGTCCAGAATTAAAAGAAAGGGCTAATTTTGTTTTGATTAAGCTGCACTATGCAACTACTTGAGCCAAAAGCACACAAAGTTGAAATACATCCTTCATTCTGCCAGTTGGCTTTTCTATCACGTGGTACACAAAGCAAGAAAAAAAATCAACATCTCAGTCCTCTCCTTAGGGCCTACCTGTCATTTCCTGTACTCCAGTGATGTCAGTTGAAATGGATAGGTCAGCTAACGGTAAAAGATGCTGGTTTTGCTGAAAGAGCTACAAATCATAGAATCTCTTTCAGTGAATAAAAATGTAGAAGAGGCAAATGTCTCCAACACGGATGTGTTGTCGCTTCTCCTTAGTAGTAGTGACATCATTAGAAATAATTACAGATTGATGGAGTTTTAATTGATTAGCAGAGTAAGAATCTCTTTTGAGATCTGTTAAGATACCAGTACTGCCTGGTATCATTACAAGAACCATTTTTCCAAGTGTTTCTACACTTATCTTGCTCTGAAACTTAGTGCTGTGCATGTAGGGCCACTTAAATAGAAATTTTTCAATTTATATTCAAATTAACAAGAAAAGTCTGTAATTTGTTACAGCAGGAAAAAGGTGTCTTCAGGTTGTGATGGATTTTCAAGACTTTAACTAAGAGGAGTGAATTTGATACTTTCCTACCTGCAGTTTAGAAGACTAAACTGTGTATCCATTGTTACATCAAGAATCAAGCATAATAATAAAAAGAGAACTGAGACAATTATTTTACTTCATCTCATTTTTAGCAAGGTATTGCAATGGCACTTTTTCTTTCCTACTCTGTCTTCTTTATGCCCCATCGTGTCACCCTGAAGTGATCGTTCCCTTCTTGTGTTCCTCTTTATGCTCCTCTTTGTGTTCTTTTCATCATTAAAGTCCCCTCCTACCTCTTTTCTTTCTGAAATAATTAAAAAAATTTTTTTCTCTTCCATGGTGTACTTCTTGCCTTTCTCTTTTGGTCTTTATTTGTTCTGTTATCTACCAAACTTTACTAACTTACCATTTGTAAAAGACTGTCAGCTTAGTAGGCACATGAGCATGCTGTTGGCTCCTGCCTCTTTCTTGTTGGCATGGGAGAAGAGCTGGAGCAGATGAGACAGCAGCTACAGGGTGATGCCATAAGGGTGCTGTAGCTTCCTTTGCCATCTTGAGAAACTAATGCCAGGCAGTGAAGGACCTTGAGCAGGTAGAGCAGCGTTGCACTGTGCCACCATGATCTTTGGAAAAGAGTCCTACACTGACAGAGTTTCTGGAGAAAGTACTCTGGCAGGACTCCTACCTTTGGTTGGCTGTTTGCCCTTTTACACTTTGTGAAACTCATAGCAAGAACTAGGGACACCAACTGCTCGTCTCCCCACCTTTCTCCTAAGGCATTTCTGTGCTTTTGCCAGAACCTGACTCATTAATGATCCATTTGATAGGTAGCCCTAAAGCCAGAATCCCATGGAAATGCTGCATATCTGATTGGCTGTCCTGCTTGTTTGTATAAGCAGATTTTTAACAGCAATGTTTTCCGTTCCAAGGCCGTCCTATTACTCTGAAAAATGTGGCTGTACAAGACAAATCTGGATCACCTTATTTTACCAAATATATCCACTAAAATCAATGGAGCTACGGGTCTGCTGAAGGCTTCTTGGTGAGAATGAGGGTTGTACTTCTTTCAGCCTAACTTCCCATAAGGGTGCTTGTTATGGTAATGCCATAACAGTCCACCCAGCCCATTCCTTCATCTCTGACAGTGGCTCAAGAAAAGCAGTAAGGACAAGGCAATCACCTGCAGTTCATGGATGCTGCAGTTCAGTTCCTAATGTGATGTCTTTGTGCTTAAAGGTACTCTCTACGTACCATGCGACAATTCATAGTGTGGTGCCTTGGGGCCATGTCCTAGTACTTCCACACAATGGAGTTGATTCACTGGGACTTCAGCTGCAAGAGTTAAGATTATTCTGTGGGACTGACTGCTGCATCAGGTTAGCTGTGTGCCTCTGTGGAGACACAAACCCTCAGTGAAAATGGAACAGTAGTGCCCACATTTCAACAACTTCCAATTTAGATGTTGACACTATAATTGTTCTTTGAAAGATTGAAAGTATATCCTTAAATTCAGCAATGTCAAACAAAGCAAAGCACAGATCCTTTGATGCTTAGTGAATACTTGAGGCCAAATGTAGTTTGCTGCCAGATTTTTTTTAACTTTACTGTCCTTGGTAGGTTTACACAAGTATAATTGAAAACACAGCTGTCTCTCAAATGCTGATCTGTAATAAAACTCTAGCTGATGTGCACCTATGTTGATAATGCTTATGGTGGTTGAAATATTTTCTCCACTGTATCTGGTTGTAGAAATATTTTACCTCTTGATTCTTTCACAGGTCAAACTTCCATGTGATTATTTTTGAAAGCCCTGGGTAGGACCAGTAAATCAAAAGTTCAAGCTGAAACTTTACACGAAAGTACCAATGTTAGTATCCTCCATCTTTGCTCAGAAGTCCTGCTAACATCAATAGTGTCTCCATCTACAAGGTCTTTCAAGATGACAGCTCAAGGAATACCCCAGCTGATGACAGATAACAGAAAGTTGGAAGGAGCACATTACAGCCTGTTTTTTTTTTTTTAATGTGTGCTCTCTGAAATGCTTTGGAGCACATCTGAAATAATCAAGAAGGATAGAGCACATCTTGTTTCCTAAAAAGGTTTTAACATTTGTGGGGATTGTTGTTTCTTCTTGAGAGACTGCTACCTGTGTCACAGGTCTGATGGAGTCCTGTCAGTGTAAGGTTACTTATACAGGCTGAATCAGTATTTATGTTGCTGGCAGTCATCTACTTCAGTACTTTTTCCACAACCAAAGGAGCTTAAAAAGACAATGGAGTGGAATGAACCTCTGGTAGTTCATCTAGCGATGTTTCATTGTATATTCTGTCAGAGACAAAGAGGGATGAATGGGAGGAATTGCTAATGCTACATACTTTCAGGCAACCAGTAAATGAGTCAATTAACTAGTTGTGCCTGGAGTAATTTCTCTAGAAGGTTTAGTTGCCCAAGTTTATAGCAATCACAGAATGGAAGGAACAAAACCCAGCAGAGTGATTATGTCATAACTCATGGAAAGCACAGAGCTGAGTTCTCACATACATATATTTGCAAATGAATTTGGAGCTGTTTTCCATTTTGAAACATGTTTGTAACACCAAATATGCATTTCGAACAATGTCAAAGCTAATTTCTCATTGGATTTTGTTTCTGACCTTGAGGCTTTCTGGGCTGACTATTTGCAGCCAGGATGAGCAGTCATACTGAGTTCTCTCATCCTGAATTGCAATGGGGCTGGATGGTTGCTGTGAGTTTTCTCCAGTGGGGATGTCTTTGTGCCATTAACTGATGTATATGCCATTAGCTGCGATGTATGCAGAATGTTGAGACAGATATAGACATCCTTAGAGGGCTCTTATAATTTAGGTGTCTCTTAGCAACATCATGAACAGTGGGAGAGGGTGTTGCTCAAATGGATTTTCCCTCACTCTCTCTGACACCCAGAGCAAAACTGAGGACCAACACTTTTTCAATCCCAGGCAGAAAAGTTTGCCTCTGGGAAGAAAAGCATACTGGAACACTCATGGCAATACCATAAAGAATAAAGAAATTTCACTATGCTCATGCACAATAATAACAGCGTTTTAATCATGAGGTTCAATAAAAATATCTCCCCTTAGCCCATGATAAACCCTGCATCAAGAGATGTGCATGCCTTCAAGGAAAGAGGTTAAGGGATTTTCTTGTTTATGCATAGTTTTCCTCATCTAGGCCCAATGCCTCTTCATAGATGTAGCAAAGAAAGAAGATAATGGAATTTTGTCAACAGCTTAAACTCTCAGACTTGTAGGTCAAAGCCAGAAGGGACGACTATAGGCTAGCCTAGGCTGACCTCCTATGAAACACGTGCCAGAGGAATGCAGCCAGGACCTAT
>NW_010104650.1:0-12001 GCF_000699245.1 Pterocles gutturalis | reverse complement strand
TGAGACCAGCCAATACAGTGACTTTACAATGCTGTAATCACATCACTGTGAAAATGATGCATTACTCTATAAATGGCAAGTCATACTTGCCTCCAATGTACCCCAAAGAACTATTCTGGAAGAGCTGATACAGACCAAACTGTACCAAAGATCAAATATATATATATATATATATATGTATGTATGTATGTATGTATGTATATAACAGGGTAAGAATTTCTTCCCACATCACAAGGGAATGGGACTGCAGTGATTGCACTATGGACAATGGGGTTAGTAGAAACCACCTTGCTGCAGAGATGTTTAAATCCCAATGACATTGTCAGAGAAGGAGCTCTGCCTTCCAGGTGTCACTGGAAGGAGTATGGCACCTCTGTACCTTGGGGACAAAGGTATGGATGTGCCATCCCAATTTCTGATTTCCCAGACTAACAAGACTTAAATCAGAAGGGTAAATTCAGTCCTGAATCAGAACAGCAAAGTCAGTCAGTACCTCACAGGAGAAAACAGGGCTTCAACAAACATTCACTGGCTGAAGATCCTGACTTTGCAATAAAGACTAACACCAATACGTTAATCAATTAACCAATGCTTTTACAGCTCAGCTTCTCTCACAAAATACAGATCTCCCACCCATATCCCTCATTTGCTTAACAATGCCCATCCTTACCTGCAGTTGTATACTTCGAGTACATAACCTCCTGTCTTTCCATCATAGTTTGTTTCCAATAAAGCAAAAAAGCGTGCTTCTTAATCTTTGGACATGGCTGTTTCTACTTGAGTTGCTGCTGCCACCAATGTTTCTGCTGTTCATAAATAGAACTTTGATCTAGCTAGAGCAATAAGCCACAGGCTTTATGTTTTGATGGATCTTATACTGGTTAGATTGTAATGTTTAGGATCTAGGTAGACCTCTAGTCAGCCCTCAGATTGCAATTAATTTGAGTGCTACGAAGGACTGTGAAGGACTCTGTGGCTCTTTCAGCCTCACCAGCCTCTGTAGCAAGAAGGACCACAGGGATTTATCAATGAATCTAGAGTACTTCAGGGTTCTTTGGTTAATACAATTTAAAATAAAATATCAGTTATCATAATTATAATTATGCAGTTATGCAGGTTAATTCAATCTGATTAGAAACAGCCCTGTGAAGAAACCACATTTTACCTCTTTTTAAATGGTTACAGCGGAACCACTTCTCAAAGCTCCTATCTGGGGAGAGGAAAAAAAAAAAGCTAAAACCAAAGAAAAACACTGATTCAGACGCTGAGCTTGCTCCCCTGGGTGATGTGGGGAAGCAGTGAAGAGAGAGAAAATGGTCTTGCTTCTCACCTTTTCCCCATTTATTAAACTCTAATATTTCTAGCTACAAGGGGGGGCTAAATAAAAACCAGGTACATATTATCTGTGGGCTTTTACATTAGATCAGCTGAAAACCATCCTCCTTTACTAGGAAGTGTCTGTATTTGCCAACAATTCTTTGTGTCTGACTCATTTCCTTATTACCTCTCTCCCCTCCTCTGTTTTCCCTTAAGGGATTGACTTTCCCCCCCAACAAACAAAAAGAATTTCTTTGGCATATGCAGGTCAAGGACAGATTTTCTAATGTCTGCCTGCCTGCGTGCCTCTCTCTCCCTTCCTCTCCCTCCTTCTATCTGTCTACTTTTCTAAGGCATCTATACTTGCAGGCTCCTGAAGTGCATATAACAGGCTTTGCTCCATGTTAGTGCACTTCTTTTTTTTAAGGAAGATTAACCCAGATGTGCCAGTTAAGATTTCCACAGAATTAGTGATGTGACAAAAAGCCTACTTGCACTCTGCAAATCTGACTCAGTATTCATACAGTAACACAAAGCAATGCATGTAACAGCAGGAAGGATTTATTTAAGACCTCTCTCAGCTCTCAAGTTGAGTATCAGAGCAGTCTTCCTCCTTGGTGAATAGTTTGAAGGGGCAAATGCAACTTCTGTGGGTTATTCTCTCTCAGCTCCAAAAATACAGCATGAGCAAGAGAAAGGTAGCATGTCCATTGCTCTCTATTTTGATGGTGCCCAATTGGAATCTTGGAGGATGCTCTTTGTTCATTAAGTGCGTAGTGAAAGAGTTTAGCTCTGTCCTTTTACCGTTTGTTCCCCCCTCCTTCTCTCCGCCCTCCACAGGAGGCAAATATACAGCATACAAAATACAGAAGGTAGAGCATAGCAGAAAAAACAGCTGCAATATACATAGAGGAGCTAAGAATGTTTTTGGCATCGCATTTTTATGATATAACCAGCAAGGGAGCAAAGGGTGGAACACAAAAACTGCACCATTACTGCTAGCTGAAGAAACATGCCAAGGCAATTAGTCAATCCAGAACAAGCAAAAGCCAAGAGCAGTACTTCTTCAGCAAGCAAGAAACCTTTCACTTAAAATTCCATTACTCAGTAGTGCATATTTGTTTCCATTCTGAGAGAACATTCCCTCTCTCCATGCTTTTTCACATTTACATTTTAATTTACTAAATAATCTATAGATAAATTCTTCTTTCTGCAACTTTCAGGCTGTTCTGTCTGGCACTGTCTGTAATCTCAGAGATAAACCTGGTAGATAAACAGGTTGACCAGGCTAGGACTGAAAGCAACACAGTTGTAGAGCAGAAGAGTGACCAGGGAAGTCCTCTGCAATTGCTATATCCTATAGCAGACTGCTAGGCTAAGAGCATATTTCATCTTTTATACCCAGAGCCCAAAAAGAAGAAAAAGCTCAAAAGTGAGTAGTGATTTGGGATACTCATGCTCAGACGTTGCAGTGGAGCCTGGCCTACAGGGAACACTAACCTTCTACCTGAAGGTCAGATGGCCTTTCAGCATGTCAGACTGGGAATCAATAAATGGAGACATTAGCAAACACTAATCACTTTTCAAACTGAACTCTTGGTGTGCAGGGCAGCAGCCTAAAAAGATGCCTTTTTCCAGACTTCAGCCATGGAAATGCTGCTGGCCAGGACAGTGAGTGAACCAGTTGAAATGCTGTCAACTTTAGAGAATTTGTAGAAAGAGATACTGAAATTATAGACTGTAAGTCTTCTCGCAACAAAGTCAAATGTAAGAGTAATGCTTATTCAGTTGGGAACAGTAAACATGACTACTACCAAAACACACCTCCTACCAGTACTAAGCTATGCAGGGTTTTATTTATTACTCCTAGAGGGTTATTCACACCATCAAATTTGGACATCTCACTTAGGTATGATTCAGAGGATCAACATTACTTTCCTTACAGAGTCAACAGAGAGATGCAGGCACTTCCCAAGTACAGGGTAATTCTGTGTAATTAGGTCAGATGTCTAATGCAACACAAAGTATACTGTTCGCATGCTTCTTGCACGGGCGTTGCTGGCCTTGATAATTCTATGATAGAGACATGAAACTCCCTAGCTACAGTGGGTGGGACTTCCTTGGGGTGTCAGAATTCCTTTCCTCCTTTCCCTGCCACCACAGTCTCGTCAGACCATCAAACCCCATCCTTTCATTTTTGCCTCTTACTGCACTGGCCACCCTGTTCTTTGCTCCATTCCCATGACAGTCATGAGGCTCCAGGTGACAGTGAGAGTCTTGGAGAGGGTGGCAGTGGGGAGGATGTCACAGGGAGGGACGGGCACATGCATTAAGGATGCAGGCAGCCATACATAGGTGTGATTAATGTGGACGCAAACTGCAGCTGCTCCCTATACATCCTTCAGTCTCCCTGACCAGCAACCTTGGCTTTCTCTTGTTCCCTGCTTTGCTGTAGCTGTCAGCTCCTGAGTTGCTTTTTGAGGGTTGATAAACTCTGCAGGAAAAGGCAGATGAGTAACCTGTACAGTTATGGTCTGCTGTGTCCAGTGTGTGAGCTGAATTACGTGTCTCTATATGGTGCTAAAGCATGCTGCAGGCATAATCCATCCATGCATTTTGAACATTTTGATAACTCTGGTAGAAGGAACTACTCAGGAAATGTTTGCTCCTCCATGGAAAATTTAGACAAAAGTGGCAAAGAGGAGTTTTGGTGTCAAAAAAAGTAACAACTCAACACACCAGCTGTGACTATTCTTTATATACACTGAAGAAATAAGGTGAAGAAGCAGACCATGAAACACCATAACTAAAATTACAGATGTTTTGGCCGGCCCACAATGTTACAGGTCTCATGCTCAGAGTCAAAGCTGAGAACACCTGAAAGTGCACAATAGGTGCACTTGTTGTTGTAAAATAGGTGCACTTGTTGTTGTAAAAACAGTAATTACAAAAGCAAAAACTGGCTGGTTAAAGGAGGAACTCCAGCTCTCAGAAGGACTGGGAAAGTTAACTCTACATTTTGAAGACTGCTATACCTTTAAAATTGTTAATATAAGTTCAGCAAAAGTTATTGCCCTAGGCATGACCAATTTTAAATGCTGTATTTGCATTCAGTATGTTTTAAAATAACAGTCTCGGTAAATTAGTCCCATTTGGACAACATCTGCTCTTTCACAGTTCCCTGAATTATGCTCTATCAGAAATGAATGTGAATGGAAGATTTTGAAGTTTCCTTAGTCTCCAGAAAAACCATTCTACCCCACTTTGAATAAGATATGTGATAATAATTCTTTGCAAGTGTAATTTTAGGTTGTAAAGGTTTAGAGGGTTTTCTTTTCCTATGACTATTGCACCATGTGGTCTGGATATAAAACTGCCTTTGGTTACCAATAGCATTAAACTGGAAAACAAAGCTCCACATGACTTAACAATGCTTGAAAATTATTTCATCACAGCCAGAAATAAAATTTTACAATTAAAGAAATATAGTGTATTTTCTTAGGTTGAGCTTGCTTTCATTAAAGCAGCAGTAAAGGAGAAGCACTGGAAGGTGTTTATGAGCATGGTGTGTCAAATGGCTCCACTCAGGGCAGGGCAGAGACTGCTGTAAGTGGCGGCACTGCCCTGGGAGTGCTGGGAATTATTGGGTCCCACAGCTCTTGAGGAGCACTGACACCCTCCCAGGCCTTCACAATGGGACAACTGGAGTGTGGTGGTGGTGAGTTCTGCATCATCGTGGAAAGACAAAGCAGTCACAGGGAGATGGTTTGCAGGTGAAGCGTCCTCTCCTCTCACATGGTTGTCCTCTTTTTGTTGGTGTTTAAATATTATTAACCTCTCTATTGCCTCCATGGCTCGGTTATACTGCCCTCATCTCCATGTTGTCTTGCAGAGCAGAGCAGCAACTCTGCCCCTCCAGCATGTCAGGGACAGCCCCAGTTTGGCTTTTCCTCTGGAAACCAGTCTTTTAGAAAGGGATGGGTCAAAGGCCTGGTAAGTTCCACTCATAAATGTTTCTGAAGACACAGATGCCTGAGTTCCCTGCTTCTTGGTTTTCTTCTTCATGAACCTGCAAATCCAGCACCAATTATTGGCAACTGTGGTAACAGCTCTGGGACCTATCTTCTTGGCTTAAATTGAAGAAAATTCAGCAAAAGTTCAGACAAGCACAGACCAGATGTCATGCTTTGAACATTATGAAATCTCGCAACCTCATTTAAAACAAAGAATTGAAAGAAAATGCAATATAAGAAAAAAGAATCTTTCCTCATCTTCAAGATCAGTCTTGAAGTCTTTTGCACTCTCTCCCCATGCACAGTTGCTTGCTGTATCATCATCTTGGCAAAAGTCACACATGAAACCAGGATCATTTGGAGCAGGAGACAGTTGTGCTTTTACATCCACAGACAAGGAGTTCACCCTTGTAGAGGATTTGGACACACACCACATTGTGCATGTGTGCGTGGAGAACAGAGTGCCAGAAAAGGAAATAAAAATCACCAAGAAGTGCTGGGAGACTACTTTTGCTCATATAGCTGATAATTCCAGTTGATAGTCATTTTGGCTCTCCCTTCAAAGTCTCCAGTAACAGCAAATTGAAATCAAAACAGGAAACAGAAAGGAAGATGAAAGAAGAAATATTAATGGTAGATTGCAAAATGATACACACAAAAAAATTTCATCCATGACTGAAGACAAAATGATTGCCAAGTAATATTTTAGTCAATCAGTATGTCTCCTTGCCTTTTACACAAAAGCCAGTGATTAAATAAGTTCTACTTAGATGTAGTAAATTTTCTCTTTCAGAGTAGAAAGAGGCGATGAATAACTCTAAGACACGTATTTCCTGAAGATTCAGATGCCTTGCATCAATCTTAATTTCCACTAAGAAAACAAAGACACACAAAAAAATCTGAACACCATTTACCTAGAGGAACTTTCCATCATGTACATGAAGGTTCCAAAGCCCTGAATATGTAGACTGGGGTCTTTCAGAAATGAAATCAGACTTGCTAGCTGTAGAAAACCAACAGAAAGAACCTGAAAAAGCAAAACAGCAAACAACTGTGGGAAGGGAGCAGCAGGCAGAGAGCAAGTGCCTATTCTTTTTCTTCTGTTCCTTCTGTGATCATCCATCATAGTCCATAAAAGTTTGTGCAATTAAATAATCATTGATGTTTTGACTGAAACAATAATGCCTGGAGCAAAAGGGAACAATCAGGAGCTCCAAATTGCAAGCCCTTTTTATGCATATTTTTTCCCATGTTTCACTTCTTCACTTCTTCTACTATTACTACTAGAGTTCTGGCAGCACCCTGGTGACCTGAAAAATGTTGGAAACATTTGCTCTTCAGCAAGTGCAATGGCAGCTGTGGTAAAAATACCGGATTCCCTGTTGTTTCAATTCCTTCGCTGCAGAGAGGAAGAAGCTGCAGGCCTTGAGGTAATTTTGTGTGACATCTGGGATATCCCATATACAGCCTGGCTCACAGGAAGAGGGTCTTGACACCTGCCTTCACATGGCCACCTCAGACTCCCTGAGTTACTCTGCAGGGTACCAAATCAGGACCTCCTACAGGCCCTGTGCCCCTTTTATGAGCCCTGCAATGATGTCTCAGAGACATCACACTCAAACCCAGGTGAAGGCAGATAGGTGGACCTCACCTTTGGAGACCAGATCTGTTTCAGGTATGCTTTTTCTGAGGATTACTGGAAATATCTGTGACAGCATATGTAGCAAATGCTTTAAAAAAGGGCAGTAAAATATGAGGGAGAGACACTGGTGTTAACCCATAGCAACACAGATGATTAAACATTAAAAATTTAGTGTGTGAGATTATATTTTGAAGTGTTTTTGTGATTCCATCATTTCAGACCCAATCCAGGTCTGAACCTTGTGCCAACTTCCTTCAAAGATAGTTTTAAAATAGTTCAAAACCTATTTTAACTCATAAAGAAATTAATAACCTAGTATTAAATCCTAAAAAAAATAATTTGTGACTAAAAAGCATGTCTGGTATTTTTTAGTCTGATCCACTGAATTTTTAATGGATAATAAGAGTGATTTTTTCCCTTCCTTTCAACACAAAGCTTGGCACACCCATAGAGTATGGTATAGTGACTGTAAACTGGCAGTTGGACTCTTAGACAAACTATAAGGCCAAAAAGAGCATTTTTAAATTATTAATAATGTAGAAATGAAGTTAACACAACTCTGCCAGTAGCTAACAATTAAGCTTCTGTGTACAAATTTTGGGCAGATAGGTAACTACATATTTCTGCCTTGTCAGGATGTTTCACTTTCTAAAGTAATAATTTGGGAAGTCGAAAATATATTAATACATGTCAACTCTTCCATATTATGTGCCAAAAGCCTCTTTAAACATGAAGCTGAAACTTTTTTCCTTAGTTTTGTTGGTTTTTACCTCTTTTTTTCTCTTTCCTTTCCTTCCTTTTCTTTCTTCTGAAAATTGCAGAGTTATCACCTGTTGTCATCTGCATGTATGTTCATACTTGTTTGAATGTGAGTCAAACATTAGTCTGTAATTTAATTGAAGGCTATAAGGTTTATGTTGGGCTGGGTGCTGAGCAGCTGCATGTTACGCCTGCAGCCCTGAATCAGAAAAAAAAAAAAGAGGGCAGCATTTCAAGTGAGTGTGAAGGTTGTTTTGTGAAATAAAGTCAATGATGAAGGTGAAAGTTAGCTCTCTTCACCTTCACGAAGCCCAGCGTTATAGGTGGGAAGAGTTTGTCCACCTTAGTTTCTACGAATCGGTTAGGAAAGATTCTAATTTTTAAGCCACTAAGGAGCTACTGTACACTGCAAGAATTAATGAAAGATAGAAAGCCAATGTGTTAAAGGAACTTACACAATTATAGTTATCCATAGACTCAAAACCATGCATTTGAAGAAACAGAAATATAATATTGATCACTGTGCAAATATATTATCTTTCTTATCCTTTCATGCCACCAAAGGATCATAATGATGATTTCATTCTTATCATTATCACAATTCTCTGTTTGCATTCTTTATTGTTATAATTGATAAAATGTAAATACATCATCCCATGTTTTACCGTAAACAATGAAATGGTTTACTGGATCAGCAACTGAATGTACCTGCTCATGTATCTGTGGCCAACAGAGACAGGTATAAAAGCTTATTACATTTTTTAGAGCTCAGTTCCCCATTAATTCAGGCAGAATGATGCAAAATCTTGCTGGATTTTTGCTTTGGGTTGCGTTTAGGATCTTATCTGTAAAGAACAACAAGGTTCTTGCACAAGACAGTGGGAGGGTTGTCTCTGTGGAGGAGGGGAATAACTCTGGGGGGGAATGACTCTGAGGGGAATGAATTCAGTGTCTTTCAATCATCTTCCCTAAGGATAAAGCTGCCTAAAAGGAGACCCCCCCACACTCCCACATGGGTGCTGCCCTGTGGCCCTCTCAGTTTTCGGCAGGGGCACCCTCTAAAGAAAGCCCAGAGTGCTTCCACCCGAGACTTCAGAAACCTTTCCAGAACAGTGATGATTAGCTTCTCAATACTTGTAAAGACATATTACACACTATTCTAGTCCACCTTTCCTGGCCACTCTGAGACCACCATCAGCAAGAGGGCATTGCCCAAATACCTGCCCAGACAGAGGCAGCAGCCTGAAAATGACTAGGAGTGGCTGGAAATGAACTGCCAAGAACCTTGAATAACATCTACCAACACAGCCTGGGATTTCAGTGTCAGTAACAATCAATCCTGCACGTAAAGGATCAGTCGTGTTCAAAAAAATCAGTGATATCATGAAACACAAATGAGTTTCGGAAGTGCGCGCCTACCCAAAATGTCCTGGTTTTCAGGTGGCAGGCACCCAACAGTATATTTAAATAAATAAGTTTGTACCTTCCATGTATTAGCACAGCTATATTTTATATATAAATAATAAACAATTGTGATTGTTTATTTTGCTTCTGTAATTATTTCCTCATTGCAAGCCATTACTGACGTATTTTAAGAACAACATGCTTTGTCTCTGATCTAAAGGCAAGTAAAATACTTTGCTTAGAGAAAGTTAGAAATTGCTTTATTTCTCCTGCCTTGGGAATTACAGATGTTTTAGTGTTCTTCGTGCTCCCTTTGCAGACACTGGCCTTTAGCATTTGAATTATTTTAGCCCAAGAATGAAAAAAAAAAAAAATGAGCTTGCTTGGTTGCCAAATGTCAGTGCATCTTTGGTTTTGGGGAACAGCCTTGTTTTACAGGAGGAAAAAAAAAATTAAAAATACCCTGGTACCAGTTAGGAACATATTAGTACAACACTAATTATAAACTGGAATGTGTCAGAATTAAATGAGTTATGATCTGGCGAGGACCTGCAAACTATAGTCAGATACTTAATAAAGTTTAGACATGCAGCTGTGAAGACTCCTGGATCCTTGCCACCTTTTATTAGAGCGGCGCCCAGCAACGCTGCTGTAGTTAAGGGTCTGTCAGCATTTCCATTATAAAATCCCATTTTTTTAGGGCTTTGTAACTTGCCCATTTTAAATCACATCAAGCTGAAACTTGACATCAAAATTGCAAGGAATAATTTCTTTTAATACAAAAAATGTTACTTACATTTTTGCTCTGTCTTTGTTTTATATTTGGAGAGGTAAAGAAAATAAAGTAAGTACATGTCATGTTCTAGTAGAAACTTATTTTTGTCATACTTCAAAAAATAAAAAACAAAACAAAGCAGGGCTTGAGTTTGAAAAATAAAAATAAATATTTTTAGCCCCTTAGGGCTGAATTCTGCTCTTGGCTTCCCACTGAGGCATAAGCAGAGAGTACAAAAGATGGCATTACATCCTAGTCTCTGAATCTGACCTGCAATTTTGTATGAACTAACAAGATGGTTTGAATAAAACCCCAGCTGATTATCAACATTGTTCGTTGTGGTTTTTTGTGTTTCTTTTCTTGTTTGTTTTGTTTACATTTTAGGTTTTACCATTGATTTTTCATTTCATTTCCTACTTTTTTTTCTGTCAAGGCCTCAGGTAGTTCAGTCTGATATTTATACACCCCAGAGCAATCCAGATTTACACCACCTGAGGACCTGCTGGTCAGCTGGTCACACATTTTAGAAGGATGGCTTATCTCTCTGACCTCCTTATTTCTACCTTCCTTCCTGAAATGAAAGCAAGGAAGATTATTTGGAGGGGTTAGTTTTTTACATCTTTACCCCTCAGTGCAACATAATGCATATCGCTAAGAAAGACCTACAGTTCTAGCAAGGCTTCCTGTCAGCTGAGGTCACATCTCATTTTTGCTCCATATGTGCTGCACCGGTGGTCAGAATAGGAATCAGACTATGAGCTTCCTTAGGGATCCTTCACTTTTGTTCTCTCCTCTTCTGCTTTTCTCCTAACATACATGGAAAAAAAAAATTATTCAGATTGAAATTCACCATTTGTTTGTGGTGATCCCATAACAGGAAAAAATATGAGTTTTCAGTCTAGACGAGTCTGAAAATCTAGAGGGGAAACTGAGGGAGGAAGGTCTGGTAGGGATTGAGACTTCTTTTAGTGCTACTGTGTTTGATCAGAGGGACAAAGAGCAGCTTTGTTACCCATTGGAAACATCCCAGTAAGTGAGGAAATTATTCTTTCCAAGATACCATAAGTGACAGACATCTGCATATGTTGTCAAGCCATCACCTGGTCTCCTCTTTCCAAGTCATGCAAGCAACTGAAACAAATGAAACATAATGAAAGATAAAATGAACAGTGATGCCTAAAGCTTTAGGTATTGGAAATATTATATGTGTCAGCCCACAGTCGGTTCAACTGTTGCAGCCGCAGCCCAGCCAGGGTTCCTGTGCACCAAATCTGGCTATTCTGGACAACCTAGGGCCAGACCGTGAAGCAAGCCCAGCTACTTGACCTGACATTCCCTGTAGATTTACCTTCATATTTTGCTTCTGTCTCTTTAGAGATGGTCTCTCATCTCTTTAGTTGCAGCTCTAGTTTACAGTCCTAAATTTGGCACACCCTTTATCTGCCTGCGCTTGTTCCTGTTCCTTCTGTATCCCATGCTTGATACCTGTTCCATGCCCTCCACTTTTGTCTAAGTCTGAGCATGGACTGTCCATATCCTATCTGACAATCAGACATACTGATCATAAGAGCCTGAGTTTGAGTGGCTTTACCATGTCAAATTCAAGGTCACACATCGGTGGCCGTAGCAAAAGAGTAAGCTAATAGGCTTAGCTTGAGTTTGTGCTGGGCTAAAAAGCATGCAGGATTGGTTACCACAGCTCAGCTGATGTGCAGCAACTGGTTAATCCACTTGTTACCTGATAGTGCATCTGAGACCTACCTTTGAAAATGCAGCCTTAAGTAACCCCTCCCTCTCCTCCTGCACCTCCTCTCCCCGAAGTCCTCAGAGGGGTGAGCATGGTCTTCAGTTCCTTCAGTGATCCATCAGAAACAGATCAATTGGCTGTAAAATTCTGTGGCTTTCTAACAAGCAAAAAAAATGACTCAGACAGAATCAAACCTGCAGCATATGCTGTGTGGGGTGTCACAAGCAGCAGGAGCGGCAGGGGTCTAATGCTGAAGTCACAGTTTTGGTGGACCATCGTTCCCAGTAACTCCTATCAAGCCAAGGTCTCATCATCAAATAAAGAAGACCCGGGAAACTACAGGC
>NW_010104649.1:0-233 GCF_000699245.1 Pterocles gutturalis | reverse complement strand
GGTGTCCGTGGGGATTTAACAGAGGAGGTGGCACTGACGGGTCTCCAGCATCCTGGGGATGCCTGTATCCCTGCCTGCATCCCTGCCTGTATCCCTGCCTGCATCAAATGCCGTGACAATGACGGCAGGGGCATGGCTGGAGCTCTCATGCCACCCAGGCTGCTCGTCCTTGCAAACAGAGCTGAGATTTTCAGGCACCCATGAAAGGACCGCAGAGGACAAGACCCTGCCCT
>NW_010104648.1:0-20275 GCF_000699245.1 Pterocles gutturalis | reverse complement strand
ATGACCCCCCGCCCCAAGAAACGCTCCAAAGGCCCAGAATCGCCCGCGGAGCAATGCGGGAGGGCTTTGGGCTGAGCCTGTCACATCCCCGGCTTTGCCCGGCCGTGGGTGGCCTCGAGGGGCGGTGGGTTTCTGGAGGCAATCACCGCTGCCTGCTCTGCCTGCCGTGCGAGAGACCCAGGGTGGCTGCTGCCCACCATCGGAGAGAGATCAGCGTGGAAAGGAACGGTACCTGTTCCTCAGGAGGCTGCATCAGCCTTTGCCCTTCCCAGTCCGGTACCGGCCCAGGATTTCAAGGAATTTTCCTAATTTTCTGTGTAACTGTAGGAAGTCCTATACCTGACTCTTTCTGTGGCACTTCATTCTTGGGGAAATAAAATTCAGTCCTCCCCAAATAAAATAATGAGTACAGCCTCAGCTTTCTTTTAGCTTTCTCCTCCAGGCTGTTGATTCAGCAGAGCCACAGCTTGCAGCCCAGCATCCAGCACGTCCGCTAACACGGAACACCAGTACATAGCATTGACATCTCATTTAGACCATTTCTTTAATTTAAATGTTAAAGCATATAGCCTGTGTAAGAATAAGTTCATGAGCTCAGGTTGCCTGTTGCTGGGAGAGGTTGCCTGTGGCTCCTGAGACCTTGGAGGATACCGTGGGTTGCAGACGGCTTCGCTGTGACGCTCGCTCTCGCCCGTGCTCGAAGGCTTTTGCAGGCAGAGGTGTGCTTGCTGAATGCCAGCTCCCGCGGAAAATGACATTTCCGTCACTCTGCAGCTCAACTGCCATTTTTCATATCTGATTGATGTTTCACATCCAGACAACAGGAAAGAGAAATTAAGCCGAAAAGGTTCTTCGGCAAATTCAGGCGGTGTTTTAGTACAGAAAGAGATGTTTCATTACACATTTGTAGGAAATTCTGCTTCTGCTGTAAGATTTTTGTATGTAAAAATCGTCTTTTAAAATATGTGGCTAGAGGTAGAAAAGAAGATTATAATAGCCTAGTTGGTGATAAAGGAAAATTTCAATTCAATGGGACTGCTGTAAAGGCCCTTATTTATTTTTCTCAGCAGTTGCATTTTGCCTTTCACTCGCTTGCCTGCAGCTTTGGTTGCTGTGGAGGTTTTCTTCTGTAAATTCTTCAAAGTGATGGATTTTCCCTTTGAAAGAATGCTTGACTGTAGAGAACTACAGAAGTGTAACCTTTTTTATTTTTTTCCTGTGCACGTGTGATGCTTTGGGCTTTGAAAAGACAGGTGTACTGCCACCTCTTCATTAATTTGCATGCCGAGAGCCTGAAAATTTGCATTACTGGTTTCATACTCCCTAACTGAAAGGCAAAGACAGCGATCTCCTACTCTTTCCAGTTAAAGGTCATCTGAAAATACATGTTGCTCTCTAGCTCAGACTAGGGAGACATTCAGCATTTTATGAATCAAAGAAGCATGAGGCATATTTCTATTGATTAAATGTTACGGTTATAGCAAGAAGCACTAACGTACAAGGTGTTGCACATATGTACGCTCACCAATGCTTACAATCAGACAAAGGGCAGGAGAAAATAAACAATATTTCAATCTCTATTTTAGAAACAGAAAGCTTTGGCACAGAGCTGATGAGAGGCATTTGCCCAAATCAGGTCTCCCAGCTAATATCAGCGTCTTAACTACAAGCTATTCCCCTTCTCGCTGGGTCTTATCCTTTGGATATGTTGCAGCCTGTTAGACAGGTAAAAGCAATCGTGTGTCAAGATACAGGCTTGGACTCTAAAGAGATAACGATCAAAGCCCAAATTCTCATCTCAGTGATGAGAACTGAGACCGGGAGCAATCTAATTACTTCATTGGACACTAACACAGTAATTATTTTCTTATTTAAGAGTCGTTGCCAAACAACAGGTAATAGTCATTGTCCTATAAAAATCAGTAACAAAACACTTCAAACCACACCTTTAGTCCAGGGATAATGTCATTCAAATCCCAATGCAATTCCTATGAAAAACCCATTTGGTACATTCACAGAAATGAAATTATGCTGGGGCAGAAGCGCCAGCCGGGGACTCGGGACTCCTGAGTCTGTCAGCTTGCTGTCACCTAAGCCCACACCAGGTACTGCGGAAGCACACGGGGTTCCCGCAGGATAAAATCCAAATGCCAGCCACGCGTTGTAAATGTGATAAATCAAATATTGCCTTCTGCCACAAATTCCTTGGAAATTCTAACAAATGAGCCCTCGATCTTAGCTGGAAGTCCCAAGTCCACAATAATTAAGTGTGCACTAATACAGAACGTGTTTTGGAGTTGTGATCTCCGCCAGGACAGCAGGATCTGCTTTTTAATTCCCTCAGGAGTACAAGGCCACTTAAATGCTGTGAAAGCCGCGATGCCATAATCGCACTGTTCGCCATAGGCATTTGAAAATGCGAGGCTTCCTTTGCAAGTGTCTATTTTCTGATACTACGAAATGTCACAGAAAGTTCAGTTCTAAAACAGTAAAAGATGCCTAAAAATACTGAATAGTCTTCATATTCTGAAAGAACTAGATTTTATAGTGAGTGAAAAAGAAGTTTCATAATTAGAAAACAAAACATTCATAAACAGCTACATACAATTCATCATCTAAAGAATTTAAATTATTTAACTTCAGATAATTCAGCTTTGATCCTTAAATGGTAAGAGTCAACATTTCCTGAGGTGTTTTCGCAGCCTTTTCAGGACAATCTTGAGTTCACGTGTCTGTGTGTCTGCCACAGGGTCTGGTAAAACATTCTGTTATGAAACTGATGGCTGCAATTGTAGGGGTGTTTAGAGAGCAGAAAAACAGGGATCTTACACTAAAATAGCAAAGCTTTCATTAATTTTTCAGGCTCTGCTCTGTACCTTTTAGCTTTTGGCTGTAGCTAATCAAACTGAATGTTCATATAAGTTCTGACTTAAGGCAATGAATTCTTAAAAATGTCTTATTTTGCATTTTTCAGATGTGATTGTGTAATGCGTGTACATTAAGAAAAGTTGTTGCTTTTGGGGATAGAATACATCTTAAGAATCTATTTACCTCTATGAAATCCACTATAATCATATAATCCTTGAATGATTGACTCGGTAGATAGCTAATAGGTTTCCTTTAGGACAGGCAGGTGCTGTCATTCTCTGGTGTATTCTTGGGGGGGGTGGGGTGTTTTGTTTTTTAAATATTACATATTTCTTTAAATAAAATTTGGTTTTGGAAAATGGCATCAACTGTTCATTTGATCAATGGAACAAGACAAGTTTATAATAGCTTAGAAGCCCCTTCACACATTTACCTCTCCTGGGATCAGATAACCATTAGACTAAAGAGAAAGTTCAAATGCTAAATTAAAATGACAGTTTTGAAAGAAAATGGACAACTGTTCCCCAAGAATGATGTCCACCCTGTAGTTGTTAAAAGGTGGGTACCCCTGCCTCTTTGGTAAGAAATGTGTAAATTCCCCACTCCTGGCTCATAAGGACAGCTGCTAGACGGAATAAAACATCACAAAACTGTCTCTACAGGAGTTTACTAAGAATTTGCTTCACAGTGCCTTATATTTACAGTGTAAATATTCCAAGACAGCCCTCTATCAACTGCTGTTATTGTTAGCTTGCATCTCTTTCCTCCTCAGAGTTGTCACTCTGTATTTCCATGGCTGGAATACACACCTCCTCAAAGCAGCTAACTTCATCCATGGCTTGTATCCATGGACAGCATCTTCACAGTCACTCATTATTACAACAAAAAGCTTTGCAGGGGTTGGTTAGGACTGCAGTGAGCCATTTCCCTGAGATTTCACCAGAGCTCCATACTGCTTAAGCCACCTGCTCTCTCCTTTAACCAGCACATATGTTCTCTGAGGTTATCAGCATTTTTTAGGAAGTAGCATCTTGCTACACTATGATTCCATTGCTGTCCATGGCATTATCCTCAGAACAAGCAAGTACTCCCTTTGCATGATGGCATCAAAATCTTGGTATTGGCTTACATGCTTTAAGATAAAACACAGGTAGGAAGAAGCAATTTGATCATGCTTGTTCAGTCCTTGCTTTGGCAGGTGAGGCTGAGAGCAGATCTCAGTTGTTTGCACTCCCAAGGTCTTCCCTGAACATCTGCCAGATGTGGTGGCATTCTTCAAATTCTCCCTGCTCTTAGTGTCTCCTTGGCCACTGAAGCCTGGCCGCCTACCTGGAAACAAACCCTTTCTCAGGCTGCCAAAGGAGGTGGGACATAGCAACACTCACACCATGCTCATCCCAGCCTGTAACTACTGTGTCACCGAAGATTGTGACCATGGTGACACCGTTAAACATGGACTTCACTGAGAAAAATTATTATTACTTCTTATTTGGTGGGAAGTCCATCTAAGAGAAGCCTCCCTGACCTGTTACACACCTCACCATTTTCAAGATTTGAGATCTTTGTTTTGCTTGAGCAGGACCCCTTGAGAGCATCTCGGGAGATCTACATTCAGACACGTCCTCCAAAGCACACCTTCCATGTCTTCTTTTATCTGAACAGAGTCTGTCCTACAAGTTAGTCATGTATACTGCAAAAGGTTATAGACTGCATATAAACATGTTTAATGAAGCTGAATACTGCAAGCATAAGCAGCAAAAAGATTTTGTTTACTTAACATTTATAGACACTCAAGTAAAAGCTTGTTAAGTTTGGTTGGCTAAGCTTGTTTTCAAAAGGGACCTAGAAGGCTGAAAAATTAAATAAATCAACATATGCATAACAACACATTCATATTAGCATTCTAGTTAAGTCAATGATTAATTCTCCTTTGAGGAAGAAGGGGTGGTAAAACAATTCTAGTCTAATATCTAGAAGCAATATTACAATCAACTCAAAATTCCAGATTATATCAACACATTCATATGTACTATAGGAGAAACTTGCAGAGCCTAAACTTTAAAGAGAAATCTGAATAAACAGATGCTTATTTGAGTATTTAAATATAGATTCAAACTAGTTGCTCCCCACAATTAGCTTGTAGAGATCTGCTCTGTCTGCAGATAAAGAGGTCACCAGAGTTTTCTGCTGACTTAAGTGGCTGCACTGGAAGAGCAGGATGATGGCCCAGCAGTGGCAGAAAGGACTAATTCTGAAATCAAATGGCTGTTGCAGAAAGGTTCCTATGAGCCCCAGTACGATGATGAGACACACTCCAATGGTATATTTTAAAAAACGTAACTAGCTGCTCTCTCTTGGACAATGTGGACATCATGAATGCTGTAACTGAGCTTTGAATACAGGCTTGGTGGGGGTTTTCCCCAGTGACAGGGTTCTCCATCCTACTCATCAGTAAAGGCTGCAGTAACACAAAGCCTTACCCCGCTGGGAGCCATAAGACAAGCACCGGAGAGAAAAACGAAACCTTCTGCAGAAGGTCGGTCTTTTCACACTGCCTTAGCAGACAGGAAACTGAGCTGTTTCGCTTGGAGACAGAGAAAGACGATATGGGATGCCCTGTATAGTTTAAGAGGGTGATCATGAATGCCAGAGAAAAGCGACTTTCTACAGATTTTAGTTAGTGGTTACAGCAGAGAGGGAATTCCTTATCTTAGCAGGCCAGGAGAGGGGGACTTCCAATATCCAAACCCAGAAGCTGAGAAGGCAGCTCTTATCTCCTTACTCGAACTCCGTCCTTAAATACGCAACACTGCAATGTCCTGAAAAGGTTGTTGGCTTATTTCCCACAGGCTCATTAACAGTTCTTACCCTCTCTCTGATTTTCCTTGCAGGGAAAAAGAAGTTACTGGGAAGATCCATGGACAGTCTTGTGGCTACAGAGATAAATTGTTAAGATCGGGGAAAAAATTCCTTGTGTCCCAATAGTAACATCTGCATCAGTTTTTGTGAAAGTTACTCTGGGGTGTTGGATTTTGGGGTATTAATTTCAGTAATATTACTCAAGGCTTCCATAGATTGTAATGAAAACAGAAGCAAGCTGGATTCATGGATGATCCAGCAGCTCCATATAGAAGTTGGTAGGCTAAGATATGCTCCAACTGGATAAAGCCCTAAGAAACCTGGTGTGATCTCCTAGCTGACCTTGCTGCGAGGAGAAGGTTGGACTAGGGATCTCCTGAGGTCATTCTGACCTGAATTATCCTGTCATTGTATGAAAGTAGAGAATATGCTTTACAGAAACCAATGCAGATGTTAGGACAGAGAAGATGGTTCCCACCTAGAAAATAAATGCATTTTGAAAAGATTGTGTTATGCCAGTTATTTGACAGTCTGAAGTTACATCAACTTGACGATAGAGGAACTTCTGTTTTCCTAATATAAGGCTACGGGGAGAGCAGCATGAACCTTTCAGCCCTGTTGCAGTCCTACAGGATTCAGCTGGATTTAACCAGGACCACATTTTAATTGGGGAAACACAAAGACTGTGAATAGAAGATTAAAAACATTGCTAAGAAGTTTTTACATTAACTTTGTTAATATGAAGAAGATTATTTTAAAAAATAGGCATTTACAACCTCACATTATCTGTACATCAAAGGAAAAAGTATTTGCCTTGATTCTATGGTAAGTTTATATGATTACAAAGATCTTCATAAACAGGTGAGCTAAGGGAGAGGAGAGAGGTTGCGGGTTCACATTTTTGCTTTAATATTAATATTTTGCACTTCTATAATCTCTTTCATCTAAGGATTTCAAAGAACTCTATGGACATTAATGAATTAAGCTTCACAGCAATCCTGAGAGAAAAGAAATATTTAAAGATTGAAATGCAAAGAGATGAATAGATATAGATGGGAAATAGCATTCCTAAAATTTCATATGGTACTTAGACCATAAGGAAAATCCACTATTTTCCTTTTCATTTAGATCCTATGTGCCTCCAAGGCAACGCACAGTATTGGAACAATTGTTAAGAAGTGTTTACAACTGCTTACATACAGACAGGTTGGATACAATGACAACAGTAGCAGCAGAATAGTGAATAGATCAGACAGCAAAAAAAAGGGGTTGCTTTGCACATGTTAAACTTAATTTCAGCCTACAGAAGTAAAAGATTTTACAGAATACTTTGTATTGAAATGGATTTGCTTTGCAAATTTCAACATTCAGGATTGTATGAAATAACTTTAGCAAGACAATAGAGTTAGAGAAATGTTCTCCTGCTCAGAATCAAATCCAGTCTCTCAACACAGAGGCCACAGCAGAAGAAAGGAGTCTTGGCATTCACGGGGATGGAGGCAAGGAAAATGCACAGTACACAAGACATTAAAATGCACTTAGATCTTTAATGACCAGCCCAATTCCTGTGCCTTTGCTAACTTGACAAGTTTCATATATAAATAATTCTATTGATAGTTAGCAGAATTCATCCCAAAGGACGCAATATCGTGTGCAATGACAAAAACAGTACCTTTCAGAAAGCAAGCAAAGCCTTTGATGCATGGGGACGGGGCGTTTCAGGAGGTGAACAGGTATTCTGTGAAGTCTTGCAACTTTTCTTCCCCTTTTATGTTTCCATTGGTCACAGATACACTTTCCTCTCGAGCATATTTGCAGTTCTTCAAGCCGTAAAAATTCATGAGCAAGACCCAAAGGGAAAGTGCCTTGTATCTTCCAGGGAGAATATGTGCTGGAATCATGTAAAGAGAGATCTCTCTTGATGTACAACTTTCAGTCAATGGAAGAGTCAACAGTCGTGTTAAGGGCATGTAATTTCCTGGCTCAGAAGTTCTTGCTGTCCTGGGGCATTAGGAAATGAACCTTTCTGCAATTTGATTTTTTTTTCCCAAGTTTTTTTGTAATTGATTATTCATACTTGGAACAGAGCTAGAAACTGAGAAGTATCTGCTTGCAGAGAAAATAGCTTCACATCAATCAAGAAAACCTGCAATTACAAGTGGAAGCTCATTTCACACTCTATAAAAAGCAAACAAGACCCAAGTGATGATACATATGTATTAGATTTTATTTATAATTATGATAGTCAAGCTTCAAGACAAACATCTAGGAGCAATTTTTTTTCCTGTAGGAGAGCACTGTTCCAAGTGTTCAGCTACAAGAACTCCTGAGTCACTTTGGCCAATGACTGTTTGGTTCAAAAGAAGAGCATCAGTTAAAGATGGTCCTCTCCTTTGCTTTGTGCTGCTATGTATCTCCACCTCTTCAGAGAGGATGACAAGCTCAAAAATGTCCAACCCCAACATCAACATCACTGTGCAGATTAACCAGGAGTAGCAGTGTTGTAGCAAAGCCAGTTGCATCTATCCCTCTAAAACTACTCAAAGGTCTTAGAAAGTAAAAGCAGATGTACCAACTCATGCCAAAATCAGTTTTGTTCGATATCCTGTCCCTAGCAGTGCTCAGTAACCAAAATCTGTGAAAATTGTCCCAGCAAAAATATTTTTTTTAACCTTTTGTGTTGCAGGTGCTTATGCAGTAACAGTTTATAATCAACAGAACCTGAATTTTTCAGCTCCAAAGTACAACTAAAAACCTGAGCTAACAGTTTTAATGACTGGTAACAAATGTAAGATCAAAACAATCTCTCTGGTCTTGCACTATATAAATTATAAGTAGGCAAAAGCATACATTTCATCAAGGGGTCATGCATCTCAGAGAGAGGACTGAAGCGTTTGAGAGGTCTGCAAAATTCAAGCTCCCAGACTGGGCTTCATCTCAAAAATCCTCACACACATCATTAACTGATTAAGAGCTTAAACCTCCAGTTTCTCACCACAGGCTTCTCTCATTTGAAGGCTATTTTATCTTCTATGAGCAGCAACAGCCCCTATCTTCTCTAGGGCTTAGCCATTAAGACCTGGCATTTATTTCAGTTACTATTAATGCATCTGGATGAACAGCAAAATTTTACTTTTTAATGCAAACTCTATAATGGTGTGCAGCATCAAGACACATACAGTTCTTTCCTTTTGAAAAGCAGAGGCAGTAGGTTGGCAAACTCCTGTAGAAGTTGTCAGGACTCTCTCAATGTTCTTTATACGCTGTACACACACCACTGCATTCTACATGTTAGACCAAAGTTTTTGGTCAAAATGCTGCTTACCCCAGGCTAACAGAACTCAGACAGCCCCCACCAGCTCAGGAAGGGTCTTTAATCCAGAGCTGAAAAACATTAAAGGTAGGAGATTTTTAGATCTCAACTGTAGTTTGTTTGTTCATAGATGTGGAAATGCCTTTAGAGTGTTTAAGTGCTAAATTCTTACTTTCTGACAATCTGTTCCCTTGCCTATGTTTTGCATGTTCAAAATCTCTCCCCTAGGGCACTGAAACAAGGGTATTTAACTATACATCTAAACTGAATAATGTCTATTAAAAAAGAAATGTGTAAGGAAGCCTATATTTTTTGGGTAATTTCACCTGTAACCTAGCTGCTGCTGCTTATGCCTTGTAGGAAAAATTTCTCTATGGAAATTACGTGCAGAGACCAGCTACTGGTAAAGAAAAAGAAGGTCCCATACCAAAAATACTCTGGATCAATTGTGCAAAAAAAACATGCTTCCCTTTCCCACTTGCCAAATTTATTTATTATTATTTAAATTTTATTTTTGGCTTTTTTTTAGAGATTCAAGCAAAGAATGTTATGACTATTGACCTGAGACAGTCTCCTGGAAATAATCTAACAGCAGGGAACAGCAAGTCCTTTTCAAAACCAATGAAGCAAGAAAATGCTGTTGACCAACCTATTGTGAGAGATTTGAGGGAGGGGAGAGGGGAAAAAAAGATGGAGAAGAATTAAGAGAAAGGATGAAGCTATGCCTTGTACTCATACTTACTATTTCCTGTAAAAGAAAACCAGATTTTTTCAAGGCCATCACTTTTATGCCGTCTCTACCGTAACTAACACTTGTTCCAAAGAAGACGCTTGTTTTAGCGGCAGTCAGCTGGCCCGCCTCGGCTCATGGCTGCAGGATTTTTGCTCACAGCATGCAGTGCTATGTAGCTTTGGATTTTCCCTGATCTGACTCTCCATAATGCCCTATGGCAGCTTTGAAAAACAAGACAGTATGCCTGTAAATTTAATAACAGTTTATGTCCTTCTTCAGGGATTCTATCTTTTCAGTAAAAGGCCACGGTGTGAGACATAGGAATTCCGAAATCTTCACATGTTTATTTAAAAAAAAGCTAGGGGAAAAAAACCCAACACATCCTATTCCCAGTCCCGACGAGATCAGCAGCAGCTGGCAGGGCCAGGACCACCTTCACCGTGAAATTACGGCTTCACAGAGACCCTGAGGGTGAGGAGGACCTTGCCAGGACACTTTTTGTGTGTTACTTCAAGATGCTGCTCCCAGTACCAGCTGGGTCAAGCACTACAGCCAAGCTGGCCCTAGAACACAGGCAGTGCACATATTAACTATTTGCTTTCTACAGATGTTTTTTTCTTCACAAAACTCATTTTGTTTCAGAATTACAGTGGACAATACTGATATATTGTTGGATCTGTACCTAATGGTACTTAAAAACATAATAAAGTGCCTATATCCTCTCTCAAATAAACAACGTTCACCATCTTAAATAACTGAAGAATGACTGTAGATGAGACCTGGTCATGTCAGAGAAAATTCCCACTCGGGATTTGGGGTTTGTTTGTTTTTAATGAACTTTGGTTCTTTTTGCTGCTCTTTCATTCTTTCTGTGCATGTGCCCAGGCACACAGAGTCGTTTCTCACTGAAATACAAACCCCTCGATGTTAATTCATCTTTCGAGTTAATCCGTTTACACTGGAAGCAAAGAGACTGAAATTATTATTGTTGTGGAGTGACAGGGGCTCTGTCAGGAAGCCGTAGCAGTGGATTTGACTTTCCCAGTTCCTCCTCATTTTCCCACATCAAGTCTGCTAATCAAAACTGTACGTAAACAAAAGTGAGTTTATTGTCTGAGTGTTAGGAAAGTCAAAACTGAAGCTGTGTATGAACTCTGGCTTTTATTTATGGCATTTGTTGGTCAAACAGATGCTTTTTTCCCACCACATCATAAAGGAGAGTGGAATCCTGCTCGAAAGCATCAGAAACCATCTATTCTTATCACTCATATGTGTAGCCACTGTTCACTCTTTCATGAATAAGTTAGTACATATTTACATTTTTAACCATAATATCACACTTTATGACTCTTTAAGGAAGAATTCCTTGGTTATTTCAAGATGTAAAAAACAAAACAGAGCAGGCAGGTTTTAAGAACTTTGCATAGTTCTGTATGAAAGAAAGTTCCTCTACAGCGTCAAAGACAGGTGCTCTGTAGAAGCACCAACACCGTTGTGCAGAAAACAAAATGGAAATTATTGATGAAATCATTAAGATATTTTTTGACGTATTTTGATATTAAATAAATAGCCAAGAAAGTTGTAATGAAAGAATAGAGAAAAAGACTAAACAAAAACCCCACAAACCACCTTTGGGATAAAAGCAAGCGCGTGTAATGGGAGCCCAAAGGGTAATACATTCAGAAAGCTCCAAGTGCATAAAATGAAGGCTTAGAAGGAAAGCACCTCTTCAGCCACAACTCTAGTGTCACTAACGTAAAGCTATAATCTTCTTTCCTATGTTCTGACTATTATCCAGGCACTAAGTGTCAGTTAACAAGATAGAAGAGAGCAGAAATTTTCAGTGAGGTGGAAATATTTTGTTGCCTGCTTTCTCATATATAGGAATGTTAAGAATAAAATTACAATTTTGCCCTAGCTTTTAACTAACCTTTGGTTTAGTGCTGCTGTGACAACCTTTTAAGGTGGTGGACTGTGAAATGAAATGATACTTTAACACTCTAATAGACTGAAAGTATCTTTTTTTTTTAAACGAAAAATAGCAGTTTCAATACTAACACTGGAAAGGTTAAAGCTCATATCTATGATAAAAGTGGGAAAGAAGCAGATTTGTTAGCAAGCAGGAAGGTATAGTGGTTCAAGCTTCTGATACCTTCTTTGTATTTTGAGGGCTGGTAGATAAAATGTAACTGCCTGGAGTCAAAGAATTTCTTTGCTTTTCAAATTTTCTTATTAGTAGGAGGAAAAATATAATACTTTTATGTAACTATTTAACAGAAGAGAAAACAGAAGCATTGCAAAGGGAAATGATTGATGAAAAAGGTCCTTCTCAGCCACAGTGTGTCATTCTTTCATAATATTGCTCATATAGGAATAGTCACACTGGTGTTTGCAGCATTGGTTAAAGAATAAGATACTAATCAGAGCAAGCAAGAAAGCAGAATATATCTGTGAGCTGGCAGTCAAGCTCAACCTACCATTTGTTTTGCTTCATAACTGGATCTTTACAAGGTTTCAGACTGAAGGCAGACCATGGATTTGGGTGGGATACCTGAGTTTGAACTGACTCACTCTCCAGAAAAGGCACACAAAGAAATGTGGATTCACTGTATTCATTACTTCCTCTTAAAGTGGAAAGATTCTTTGGCTGCAGTTTCTAGTATGTGTACAACATTTTATTATCTTTTAAAAAGTAATTTAATATAAGTGATAAATAAATATATTGAGGTACTTGTTGTGTTCACTGCTTCCATGAGGCATAAATGCAGCTGACCAGAGAGGGAAAAAAATAGCCATGGCTTTCCTAGAAGGACACAAACTTGGGTTTACACAAGGATTTGTAGCTCAAAATATACCATAGGCTGCTTGATCAAAGAGGCAAGCTATACATTGTCTTTGGGGGGCAACTTCTTCCCAAGTTGCTGTATTCAGGGTCTTCTACACCAAGTACTCTCTACACCAAGTCATTTTCAGAAAACAGTTTTCATGCTTTGAGCTATTATATAAGCACCTTACTAACACAAAACACTCTGTTACCTTTTAGTACAGATACCAGATTTTCCCATCCAATATTTAAGAACCTAGCACACAAGAACTAATCTCTCATTGACAGGAACCCTGTTTATTGAGCAAACTTATTTAGTGCTATTTTACCTGGAAGGGACAAGGGATTCCTCCTTCTTCATCCCTCTTTCTACAACTGGAGAGATGATTAATACAGGAAAAAATTTTAAAAACAAGTTCTTCTATCCAGAAAGAGCTTTTCAGACACTGCTTAGAGTGCGCTGGAGAATGAAACAACCCAGTCCTCATTTAAGCACATTTTCTTAAGGAATCATCCACATCATTGTATGAGAGTTTTTAATCCATATACATCATCACTCGTACAAGAGAAGTTACACTACATCTCTTCTAGAGAAAATAATTTTAAAATATCATCAGTACACTTTCGACTACGCTAACAGCAAGACCCAACTGCTAATTATCCCATTAATCGGTCTTTGATCCCTGATCAGTCAAATCAGGGCTTTTGGGGGTTGGGATTTTTTTGCTAACAGTCAAATGAAGAAGTGAAGTTTAGGACCCAAAGTGTTCTCATCCCAAAATGTTTCTGTACTCTTTACTCTGAGGTAACTCAACAATAAAATGTTTCAGTCACCCACAAGGAAAGCACTCAAACTGCAGTCATGCATTCGTGCGTTTGCGTATTGTCTTCTGGTTCCTCAATTTCACACTTTGCTAGAAGCATGCGGCAGCAGCAAGTTTCAATTACTCACATCTAAAACACTTACCAACACTGATGAGCCTGAACTGTGGCATTTGGATCCTCATTTCTGATACAGAGACAGGATCCTTTTGAATTTTCTAGCACTGTCTGGTTATCTTTTGAACATAGCTTTCTGCATCCTAAAGAGACATATTAAAGCAAAAATATGGCAACTGACACATTCCTTATTACAAATCACATAAGTGCAATAGCTTGTCCTAGCAAAGAAAAAGCATTTCTTCCTTTAAACTTAAAAGAAATGAAATGCATCCCCTGCTGCCATGAGTAATGACAGAAGCAACCTTTTAAAATATTAAGTGGTTGCTGTATTTATTCATACCCACAGAAATTACACGTTAGCTTGCTGTGTGCACAAATGGAATCACATCTACAAATTGCAAGTAATTCAGGAAAGTTTACTGCACTACACTTAACTCTTTTTTTTTTTTTTTTTTTTTTTTGGCTTGTCAGTTCTGTTAGCATCACCCCCATTGCTCAGAAAAAGATGGGAGTCAGTCCAAAGAATCGTCTAAGGAAGCACAGTCATACAAGGTATTACTACAGCAACTCCTCAGCTGATACAGCAGCAGATAACTAGTACAGACCTACCCCGAAGAGCCACTTCTACGTGAATACAGGTCTGAGTGATTCTCACTCTTATCTCACCCAGAAATAGCTAGTAACTGGGAAGTCTTGGGTCCAGAGCTAGCTTTTCTTTTAGTTTATGTTCAGGAAAAACAATAGCCATATTCAGTATTTAACGATTATCTATTTTCTCCCATTTGCCCCCTTAATCCAGGAAAACAAAGAAAGGCTGAAATATATCTGCCGCCGGAGTTCACTCAACGTTTCTATAATTAAGCCTGCTGAGAAACTCATTTTAGAGAGGGATTTTTTGTTGTTTTTTTTCAGAGAAGGGAAAACAGATTAATTCCTTGGCAACAAAATTCTAATTAATCAAAATGTGGCTCTATTCATTCTTAGCTTCTTCATTACAATAAAATATCAGATGTTTACTGCTGAAATTACAGTCTTGATTCAATGCAAAATCAGGTGGCTCTTAAGATTTAATTAGAAAAATAAAAATTAGGTTTATTGACTTTGCACAAGTGTTTATCTTGATCTGTGATTCACTGATTACAGAGATAAATGATTGAACATGGGGCAGGATGTTCTGCAAACAACTGGAGAAACGTGCTTATCTCCAACCCAACAGACTGTCTCCATCATCCCAGCAAACCGTCCCCATGTCAACAGCCGAGAATGGGCTTTATACCTCCTCAGCCTCATTCAAGCAATTATGTGAAGGAAAACAAAATTTTCAAGAGCAATCTGGCCCGCAGATAAAGGCCACTTAGGGCACTACATGTGCTACCACCAAGGTCATAGCAGAGAGGTCTGCTTTCAGTATGTACAAGCTTCCATTGTGTTTTTTCCAATAAAAACAGTAACGTTCCATGCCAATACCCCACCCATTGTCTGAAGTCCATTTTCTGTGTGAGCCACATCTCTCTTCTGTTAACGACAATGCCAATATTCCCAGAACAAGGAGGTTTTGTCTTTTCGTAATTGAATGAACCTGACCCTGCCTTCCAAGTCCACCCAAATCTCCCACTCAAATCACAGTGCAAACCTGGTTTTGATTCATGTATTTCATTGCTTAAAACTTGTCAGTGCTAGTTTGTGCATACTGTAATTTCTAAAGGAAAAATATTGAACCTTACTTACCTGATAGTGTCTCTCTTTAATCATGTTTTCATATGAAATCCAGCTGTTGAGAAATGAAATAGAAAACAGCTGCAGTGCTGGCTTTTTCTATTTTTCCATAGATTTCTTGAATCTGGGGGAATGGATAACGGAGAGAGATGTGTGAACCTTGCCTTCCCCCCCTAGATAAAAACACCCCAGATTTTACTTTTACTTTATATACAGATAGTAATTTGAATAGACTAAGAAAGTGATGGATATGCTGGCTAAATATTCTTGCACCTACAAACTCAAGAAAGCAAAAAGCTGAGCAGTTAACATATTCAGTAAGCTTCACCCTCACCCCTCTTAAGGCTCTGTAATTTTGATAAGTAGCACCTTCTTCCCCTCAGGATTTTTTTAGTCTACACCATCTTCTAGAATTAAGTAGCTACCTCTGCTCTGTCCCACAAAGTTGATCTGGAATACTCCCTAGGAAGACGGTCAAAGTTCTTCTCTGCACAAGGGGTTCTGCACTTCTCTGTCCTATCTCCTTAGCATGGCCTTAACCACCTGGAGAATATTCCCAATTCTTCTGTTGAAGCTCTTTCACTCATAGAGCATAATTGACTTTTTATCAGGCCAGAAAAGAAAAACACTGCAACTGAAAAGTGAGGGCATCCACCTGCCATTCCTGCCCTACTCCAGACAATATACAGGTATTGTCTGAAATACTCACTGGAAACACCGGGAGTGCCTTCTCACAGATGAACGTGCTGTAACAGATTCTAGTTCTTTTTCACTCTTTGGCCCAATAAATGTTTGCTTATCAATAATATTCATCATGCAGAAAATTTAAAATAATCCCAAGGCAGCTACTTGGGTGCCTGGGGAAGCTGGAACAGGCTTGGCTAGAGGGAAGGGACTGAGTATCTAAAGTCCACAATCAACCAAGCCGAGCAAGGATGTTAGAAAATCTAAGCCCAGTTTTCAGATAAGCGCCTGAGCTACTGGAAAATCCTCGTGTATTTTGTGGCTGTGAACAGAAAATCAAAACAGAGTCTATTTCAGATGATGCTCTTGGATGCTACTGTAATTCAAACAAGAAACAGCAGCAGCAAATAGGTGGAAAACCAACAGGTCACGGCTGCACCCTATTGATAAACCGTCACACCACAGAGGAGCTGGACCTGCAAGGTGCACGGACATACCGCTGAACATCATCTCCCATGACAAGGTTTTCTAAAGAGAAGGCTTCCCTTTTCTAAACTTAAAATGAAAAGACATCCCTTACTTGAGAGGATGCCCAGCAAGCTTCCTTCAGGATAAATGGCCCTTGACAAAGGCGATGGTGAACAGCCCCGTAGACTTCATCTCGCAAGTGCAGTGTGCCGAGTGTCCTTCCAGGCGCCTGTCACTGTAATGGACAATCCTCCGCTGTGGTTAAACACCAGCTCAGTCCCTTCAGGGAAAAAGGAACAAACTCTGCAAAATCGTGTCTATCTGACTGACAGGGCAGGTTTTGGAGCACAGCCAGGAAGGAATCCAGAGTGAAAACCCCAGTTAATCATAATCTTCACTGGATGCAAAATTTTCCTGTGTCAGATTATTTGGAAGAAAAAAAGTCTCTTTGTCAGAGCACCACACATTTTCCTGTCTTCTCCGAGGGGGGAGAAACAAAACAGAACAAGATAGCTACAAAATGAATATTCAAACCCATTTAAGTTTCTTTTTTCCATGGTATCTTCACGAGAAAATATCCTCAGAGAATTATATTTTCTGTGAAGAATTGGTGAGGCTGCCAAGCAAAGCAAACTGGATTTCACTTTGATGGGCACACCGCAATGTGTATTTATCATCCTTTGTGCCTTCTCGGAGCACGAGTGTTGCTGCATCATACTGCCTACGCCAGCAACCTCCTCTGGAATATTGTAATGCCCAGAGAGCACTCTAAATATATTTGTCTAGTTATTAGCCTTAATTACTAGGCTTTCTTTTACAGTGAAAAGGTAATAAACACAAATTTGCTTTAATAACAGAGGACTAAGTTTTTTCTCATACAGTTCTAGGTTAATGTATGTTTGACTACATGGTTTTTTCCCAATAAAAATATTTCAAAAGAGTGAAATACAGCTTTAATCTTTTGCAAAAAAAACCCCAACCCACCCTTAAAAACTTGATCTTAACAAATGTTTTCATTTCTCTTGACTTCTGTGATATTTTAATGAAAACCTTCATTGTAAGGCATAAAATAGCCTTTTACAGTTATTTTCAGTAACAAAAATTGTTAATTAATCACAACATGAAATGAAACCTATTTTAACAATAAGAATTAAAAATAGCTTTTGCAAAATAGCACTTAAAATATTTTGTCTACAAAATATTATTCATTTATTTTATAAACTGAAACAGAGAGGGCTCAGGAGCCCATTGCCAGGGAGTGGTATATCTTTGAAAAGTCTATGAAATTTTAGGATCAATTTAGTCATTCTTCTTGCTTGCTCTCTTTTCTTCCCTCACCTCTGACAGTTCTCCTAGTTAAAAGTACAGCTCAGCTGTCATTAGAATTTAAAGCACTAAGTGTTTTCTATTAATAGCACAAAACTGCAAAAAAATCTCAGTCCTCTCGTAGGTTAGAACCACTTCCTAGCAGGAGCCTAACAGGCTTCCAGGCAGAACATAAGCTCAGCTGGGATTTTAACTAGAACACAGACTAGAATTCATGAGTGAAACCCTCCTGACCATCTTCTGTTTGCAAGAGTGGACACATGTCAGCACTTGCTATGCCAGGAAATGATACCTTGATAGATTTATGCAGCAAGAGATTTCTTGAGAAAGTTATAATGAACCTCTAAGCGTATTTAAGGAAAAACAACTGCCAGAGAATAAGGCAAAGATAATTACTGTTGACATGTTTAATCCCTTTGTGGCATATGAAACAATTCAGCTTGGTTAAGATGCTATATACAGAATCTAGAGGAGTGTTTGAATAGAGATGGCATTTGGAACAGAAGGTGGCAGGTGCAAGTCAAGTTTATTTCAGATATTATGGGCTTTGTGGTGGATTTACTGCACTCAAGCAGCATTCTCTTAGGGGAAAAAAAGAAAAAGGTTATCTGTGCAGTGCTGAACAACTCCCTCTACACACAAAAGACACAGGAAAACCAGCTAATGGAAAGAAAAGTGTTTTCAAGTCATAACAGAATTTTGCTTTTAATTGCCCACAGAAGAAACTCAGAGTCCCCTATTCCCTTTACGCCGGTATAATGCATGCCATTTCCAAGAAATAAGGAATTTTTATTACCCACTCCACAAGGTGGAATCTACAGTACAGACAAACTCACAGCCTGACTTTCACATGTATTTACTACAAGGAAGACTGGATACAGAGCAGGTGGTGCCAGGTACCTTTGAAAAAGCCAGATGTCTCAAATTGCAGAAGGTCATTCAGTAAGCAATCCTTTCAGCTAGAAAGATGGCAGAAAGAAGGGAAGAGGAATGCTCAGTCCTTGTTCAATGTGTTCATCAGCATATCAAGCTTTGAGATAATTATAAAGCGCTCTCGTGTCCCAGTTCAGGTGCCCATCCCAGGCTCGTCGCTGTGGTACCTGCCAGCCTGCAAGAATGCACCTCAAGGATGGGATTACCCACAAACTGGCTGAAAGAGTCCGGGTGAAACAAACAAGCTATCAGAAGTTAGGGCAAGAAAACCTACAGAGCAAGAAGCACCTTAGGATGAAAAGGTGGCTCAAGTTAGACAGGCAGAGTCAGACAGAAGGTTTAAAGCAAGACACATGAAGAGCAAACACAAACACCTTTCAAATGTAGCACAGTACAAAAATTCAGGGGAAGGAGAATTTCATTGAAATGCAGAAAAATCTTCAAATGAAAAAATACTATTCACATTCTTGAACAAAATTCATTCCTGATGTAAATCCTCTGAAACCTGTCAGTCAGTTTACACTAGAGAATGTATTCCTTGGTGTGAATGCAACATTCTTCCAACTTGATGAGTTAAGCCAAACTATTCATCACAAGAATATTGTGAATATATTCAGTTGAATCAGAGGAGTAAAGTCTGCCTGTTAAATGTCAGCGGAGTTTGTTTTGTCAACCCCACAGTACAAAGTATTCTGCTATTGCCATGCCATTTAACATTATATGTGTCATTTCTCAGCTAAAGCACTGAGGGGCAATGGAATTTGTGTAAGAAGCTGTGTTTTGAACAAACATTAACTTCTGGATGTGTCCATGCAGTAGGAATCTTCTTGAATAAGAACTGAGATTCTGCTTGTTGGCAAGAACCCAATGAAAGCAGGTCTTAAGAAAAATGCTTCGTAGGCTGCTTTAAGAATCCACGCTAGATTCCACCATAAATACCTGATGGAATAAATACAAAATAAATATAAGTGCTTTCAGTAGCACAATCACTTAGGGATATAAGGTCTTCCAAAGGCTCCTGCAAATAACAAGGTAATAGCAAACTTTTTTTTTTTTTTTTTTTTTTTTTTTTTTGACTCCAGCACATAAAACATTCTGGCAAGGAATTAACTTTTTATTGGATAGTCATTTTTGGTCAAACAGTAATATCAGACACCACTTAATGCCATCATGAGCACTCGACCCATATGCAACAGTAACCTCTGCAATATCACAACAGAGCTTGTGAGATTATCCGTGACAACGCTGCCTGGTACTAGCAAAGTAGCACTAAAAGAGCATCTCTTTTCAACAGATCCCAACGGAGAATGAAAACCATTGCAGCCCCTCGTAACTGCTTGGTTCACACACGAGCATTATTGACACTTCTCATCTCTTAGACACTTACCTGCCCCTCATCTTTATTGCTCCAGTCTCATCCTCTCTGAGCATTCATCTTCTCATCTTCTTTTCAATCATCAGCAAAAGGCAGTGCCAGGAGAATATCTAACAAAGAAGCTTGGCCTGATGGACGCTGCAGCTCCCTGTAAGAACAAGGCATGCAATGGGTCTGCAGGTTCTGTAGAAATTATATATATTTCATATATTTATATATATACAAATGTGGGTT
>NW_010104647.1:11809-19038 GCF_000699245.1 Pterocles gutturalis | reverse complement strand
CTGAGCTCTTGGGGCGGTTTAACCTGTCCGGCCTGTGCGTGCGGCCTGGGGCGGTGGGTTTCGCTGCCTGTCCCGCTTGTTGCTGCTTTTTCGGAGTTTCTGCCTCTGTCAGTGTGCTGGGGTGATTTTGGGAGCCCTCCCCAGCCCGGACCGAGGGTGCTGGAGCGTCCAAGAGAGGCAGGAGAGGGAGATTGCAGAGGAGTAGAAGATGTCTTAAAAGGATAAACTAGAAATTAAGAGATTACTGTCTAATAGCCCTAGTTTAAAACAGGTTTCAGAGATTATCCTTTAATGCTGCTTAGAAATCTTCACAACTGTTGGCTTACTGAAGCAACAGGTACCAGCAGGTAGTGACATTTTTATTGTTTAATTGATTATAGGTGCTGTTCTCCTTTAAATAAAACAACATACTTTTTTAGGTCTTGGAGGATGACATTTCTCACAGAGGTGCAAAATTTGTTAATGATTTGTATACCTGTATTGTAGGCTTAGTCACAGTCATAGGCCCTATCAAACAGCGTGAAATGCACCCCCAAAAGAGAGTTCCTTTGTCTGTGGCAGTAAATTACTTTAGCCTGGTGACCAAACTGTCTTTTTTTTAACCTGACAGGTGGTACAGATGTTCGGTAAGTGACATAATACAGGACACTGTATTTTTGCCAAAATCAGGAGTGTGTCTAGTTGTCTGATAGAGTGAACATGAGTCCAGAGCCCTCTAAGAAAAGGGTGGTAGGATGCAAGTCCCAAGTCAGATGGAATTGCCCTGGGTGGATAGCACATCTGTCCATACTTACTGTAATAAAACTTAAGTTATTAAGAAAATAAGATCTTTTAGTTATTCACAATTTGGTAGTTTCTTCCTTTGGCAGCAAGAATAGCATAATGTGGCAGATGAGGGTTGATCAGGCCTGTCACCTGCATTCTGCAGCTTAGTGGAATCCCCTCCTCTGGGGACAGGAAATGCTCTGCAAGTCGATCAAAGAGCGAGTCTGAACTGCTTTTGTGGTACACTTGATATACCCACGGTGGTAGGCTCATACCACTGTTTGAATATGTACTAGACACTTGGATGGCCAAGTAACATCAAAAATTACCATATATGGTAAATTATTTTTTTAAGAGTAGCTGCACAGGTTTTGTTTTTGCTTCAGGTTCCCTAAACACCAGCTGAAGCTGGACTAGAACGTCATTTACTGACCAACTTGTTCTGTATTCATCTCTTACTGGAGAAATTTTCTTCCATACTGAATGATTTGAGACTGGTTGCTGATGAGATCAGCATACTTGATGAAGTGAGGAGACAGCCTTGTGTTGTATAACAAGTCCCAGTCTAGACTTGCCCAGAGTAGGCAATGGCCTGTTAGTAGGAAATTCTGTTGCCCATCTCATCAGAGTTTTAAGTGCACCACTCCAGGCTTGGGCACCTTTTTGAGATGGCATTATACTTTCCAAAACAGCACTACCCTGGACAGGATAGGCAAAAAGATCTCTGGAGCCTAACAGGGATTTTTGATTGTCCCCAGCGACTTTTCACTTCTGTAGCTTTGATTAATAGTAGGCAAACATTTTGTTGTTGAACTTTGGAAATCTTTTTGTTTTGCAGCATCATTGAGAAGGGGGAAGAAAATTGTGGGCACCTAATTGAAGCTCACAAAGAGTGTATGAGAGCTCTGGGCTTCAAGATATGAGTGAGATGAACAGGAGTACGAATGTGGTAAGTATAACCTTCAGGACCTCTGCCTCTGAAGTGCCCTGGCATCTCAGCTGGTGCCACTAGAAGGCCCAGAGTACTGTTCATTATGGCAAAAGTGTCTTCTTCATGAGAGGGAAGACAAAGTAATCCTGATTGACTCTAGAGTAAGTACTGCTGTCCTTGTGAGGGTGGTGAAGCCTTCTGGCAGTATACAGCCTCTGTGACTAGCTCACAAAGCTCTTCAGCAGCAGAGTATGGTTCTGCGTCTATTGTATTCTAATGGATCCAAACTTCAACTTAGATTTCTAATTATAGGGCACTGTGGGGGTTGGTTTTTACGGGTTTGTTGCTGGAGTTTTTTTTGTTGATTGTTTAACTGTCCCTCGATATCCGGTGGAAAACCATGCTTCATGAAGCTGTCTTTCCTCTCTCTTCTAGATGATGTCTGTGGTGTGACTGTGTTCTGGAAAGCTGCAAAATAAATTATTTCTGCAAATTACTTCAAAGAATGAATATAAACAAAGAATCTATTTATAAAGAGTCTGTAATGATAGACTGTGCATCACATCTGTAGCTTTTTCACTGTTAGTGCTTGACTGCTGCTGTAGAAAACAGTTTTTCCTCTTAATAAAAGTCTGAAAATGACCAGTGTTCCTGACTTTTGTTTCTTGTTAAGTAAAGAAATGACAGTGCCCTCCTTATTGAAAATAGTGTGCTATAGGAATGGAGAGAATGAGAAAAGCCTGCTTACTCATTGAAATGAGAACAGGGGTGGTGTGGTTGAACAGGTGTGCCTTCGGTGGGTTTTCCCTCTGACACAAACTGAGAATTTGCGCTAGTAACGCTGTCCTGTTACTGCATTCAGCAAAGTCATGCTGAAGCTTGTAGTGCTGTTTGGGACGGTAGATGTAACTTTATTTGTACAAACATGACCACAGCCTTATGAAATGAGCTTTCCTTAGAGTCAAAACTGGATTTGCTTTCCCCTATTCAAGAAGAGTTGGAAGAATTCTAACAGCTGCAACCTAGGATTCAAACTCATTCGTTCTAATGAAGAATTAAGTACTTTCCATATCAAACTCAAATTCTTGAGCCAGTAGTTCTTCAAGGGAAGGGGAGCAGAGGGCTGCAGATGTATGTACAGGTCACTTGCCTGAAAGAAAAGTGGGGTTTTTTATGCCCAGTTCTTGTTGCGTTGGTCTTGTGCTAGGCATGCATGGGCCTTTGTTTTCTGGCTTTTTTTCTCACCTGTGTGACATGACAGTGGGAGGGTGGCTATGGCCTTTGATTCCTTCTTACAATCTAGGGCAAAAAAAGTGCAGTTCATAGTTTGTTACACATGTAGGACTTCTTGGCTTCATACTGTCTCTGTACTTCATTTGGTGAGTTGACTTTGCTTAAGACAGCATTGCTGATTGCTTCCTCTCCTCCTGCTGAGTTTTCTTTTAAGCAATTGAAGATATGAAATCTGTGTTTTGTCTTGATTCTTCTCTTGGCTTTGATCTTGTTGTAGGGATGGTTGCAGTCATGGTCATTTCTCTGCCTGCTGAGGCGTGCATATTCTGAGCTAGCAACAAATAGGCTGTGAACATTTAGTGTGTGACACTTGGTGCTGTCGCTGCTGAGACTCACAAGTTGTGGGAGGAGAGTTTAGACTGCTTCTGGGAATGTTTCATGAAGGTCCTCGAGTCTGAGGAAATGGACTCTAAAGTGTTTAACAGGGGACAAGCTGGGCTGTAAGACTTAGCTCGACACTGCTTGTCTGCTCTCCTGTCCTGTGAGAAGAGTTGTGCCCATGTTGGCTTCCAGCTGAAGAGAAGGGACACAGGTGTAGCTCTGTCAAAAAGCATTCAAAGCATTCTGCGGTGCTGTAGCTGGCTGGGGAGCAGGACCTGGTGCTCCTTTTGGCATTTATTGTTGTCTTGAGGAAAGAAACTTGAATAAGGTCATTTGTTGTTAAATGAATGGATGTTGGAGCTTGAACCAAAGAGAATGTTAGAAGGTGGATGAGCACCAGCTTTGTGGTAGCATGTCCAGTCTGGGTGAAACTGTGGAGGTGGTGCTATGGAGTTAAGAGCAGGGCGGGGGTTGGCAGTGGTTGAGTGAGAACATGGCAGTGGTTAAGTGGGAATGGAGTGCTATTTAAATCAGGTCAAGAAAAGAAAAAGTGGGTCCCCATACAATTTTACACAAATTCTGTAAGCTTAAGAAATGAGACATCTAGGCCTGCATGGAAGTAAAAGCATGGTAGATACTTTAGAAAGTTTTTGGAAGGAAGATGAGGAGTGGCATGCTGCAATACCTGTGTGCAACAAGTACAGAAAGGGTACAGAACAACTATACACTTAAAACAACAATGGAAGAACCTTGTAGTCAAATCACATTTCCTGTTGGTTACTAACAGATTCCCATGGAGTGCATTCAAGGCTTGATTTGGCGAGGGGGAGTTAGTGGCACTGTGTTACTACTTACTGGTGGAGCTGGTGACAGACACTTCACCATGCTGAGTGTTCTGTGTGTCTGTGAGGGCATGAAACTGTGGCAGTAGCTTTCCACTTGACTAAACTATATAGCAGTAGTTCAACTAAATACAGTAAATGCCGTCTTTGTCCCTTTGTGATTCACCATGAACTTTTCTGGAGCAGGTTTTAGACCTCTCCGAACAGTTGTAAATTGAATGTAACTTGAAACACCAATTGGACATTCTGGAGCTACAGGGTTTATTAATATGTAGGTAACAGTTTTGCAGACTAATGTGAGTGATGCACTATATAATAAATCAAAAAGGAGATGCCTGATTGTGCCCTCTCTGAGTTTAAGCCATCAAGGTCTTAGTGTCCTCAACACAGTTGATTGGACTAGCTTTCAGCTTATGGGATCAGTAGTGATCCTGTAGTCTTCCTGAGGGTGGGAAAAATAGCCAGTCACGTAGCTGCTGGGTGATCCATGAATGTCTCGGTACCGTGCTGCTCTTAAGGACAGAGGATTTATTTGCCAAACATAGTGCAGGCCACACCTGGACTGCATCATCACATGGGGCTGAATATTAAGTGCTACTGGTTGAATTAATTATATGTGGGAAAATCAGTAGAACGCTAGTTTACACACTGCCAGTTTCAGTGTTGAAAAGCTTGACATGTCTATTTTTCTTCTTTACAGACTCATTTTGTTGTAATGCCTATGTGCCTTCTTCCAGGGAAGAGTTTTAATGCTGATGTTTTCTATGCATTTGCTCTCTTGATTTGAAATTGGTTTGGGCCTTGGTATCTCCCTTTTACTATTTCTATGGCTTTCCCCTTGAATCAGTATTGGCTTTTGAAGACTCCTCTCAGATGAACCCCAGCATCCCTGGATGGAAGGCACGTATTCTAATTCAAGGCAAGGCATGAAAATAAAATTTCTCTTTGAAAATTAAGAAAGCCTTTTGAACGCTTGCTGGGAGGAAAACGGAAAGAGCTGTGAAGACAGTCTGTATGGCCATGGTACTCTCAAGGGAGAAAGGAAGATTTGAGCCTAGGTGATTCAACCATTTTGCAAATCTTCCTTTTAAAATAATTGGGCCTGAAAACACTTAATCTCTAGTGTGTGCTGAGAGATCTACCTTTTAAAAAACTGCATCATTCTCTCTACAATGTCACGTTCAGCCCCAGTAGAAAAGTAGTATAGCTTCTAATGAGAGCTTTGTCCTGTTCCTGCTGTGGGTTTGAAGCTTCCTGTCTGTCTTCTGCAGGGAGGTCACAACGGGCTGTCCTCGCCTGCGGTGCTGGCCTGGCAGCACTGCGACCCCAGGACATGCCTCTGGGGCTACAGCAACGCCACTGTCCCTGTTCTCGAAGATGCCAGAGGAAGCACCTTCTTTGTCCTAAGGAGTTGTTAACATTGTGTTCCAGAATATCTTCTAGATCAGGAATTTACCTAATAGAGGAGGGAAATTAATAACTTTTTTTTGGTCACTTTCTTTGATGTTGCCACAGAAGTTTTTTGGTCATACGGGAAGGCGGGAGAAATTGCAATGTTGCTTCTCAGAATGCTTCCTCTAATGTAGTTTGACATTGCTGTTCGTAGCAGTTCAGTTTTGTCTCACAGATCTTATGTAAAGTATCTTTCTCATAAGTGTTCCCAGTGTTGACACCCCAACTCCCCATTGTATCAAATGTCAGCCTGTCTTGGAAAGATGGCCCCTTATAATAGTGATTTTTTTTTTCAGAGGCATAAAGGTAGACAAGTCATTGTTGGGATCATCTAGTAAGTACATGGCAATGGTATGAAAAACAGAACTTGGCTCACAAGATTTTTACTGTGGTGCTTTGGCTATAAGATCATCCTTCCCTCTTTGCAGAGAAGGTCAAGAGAAATGAAGTTCTTCATTTCCCCATACATCTTGCAGCTGAGCCTTGTTCTGCTTCAGTCAGTGGCATTTATTTCTTCACTTACATAAGGGACCACTGGAGACAAGGTTCCGCGTTTCACTTCACCCTTAACAGAAAGCATCTTTCTGAGTGGATCATACTCACCCCCTGTGGAAAGCTTAATTTATCTTGTTTCCTTCCCACTTGGCAACTTGTCAAGACGGCTCAGCCTTTGCTCTTAGGAGTCCTACTGCTCCATGTTGCACATGGGTAGTCACTGTAGAGATAGATTGTACTGTCCAAGACCACGATGAATTCTTTAAGGTTGCCATAAAGTGTTGTGTTGCTTCAGCCTCGCCCAGTAGGTAGTGTTATTCCAGAGCACTGTTAGTAGAAGAGCTGATTAGTGTGTCTTTAAGTGAATGGTGCCAATAGGAATGGCATGTTAGGCAGGGCAGCTGCAAGCTCTGCCTGAAACACGACCACTCTTGAAACACTATCTCTACTCCACTGACCCATGCAGGCTGACTTCATACTGTTGACTGAGTGCCTGAAACGCAACTGCTTCCTGGTAGCAGGGCAGATCTGCCTGTATGACTGATAATGTCTTACCTGAAGCAGGGGAGAAATTGCATTTACGCATCTTTTCTGTAGCTGACCATGGAGGACTGAAATTGGCAGGTCCCTCTCATCCCAGATTACCTGAGGGGAAAGTGTTCTCTTTCTTCTTTGTGCTAAATTAAGGTCTGGGGGGTTCCAAATAGCTATAAAAAATGAAAATGTGAGATGATGTTTCCCAAGGACTTTTCCCAAGAGAGCCTGTTATCTGTGGGGTAGGACAATCCTCCCTTAACTAAGATACTCCCACAAAACACACTTCATGTATTACACGCCCAAACTTTTATGCAGGATCATCTCCTCTGCAACAGATAAAGCTGGTTCCAAATGGCTCATTTACTGTAATTTTACCGCTTGCCCTCACAACGGTCTGCCTGTGCAGTGCTTTACCTTGTGCCCGTTGGTCTAAAATGCCCCATGAGATGGAGCTGCCCAGAGCAAGGGGAGGCTGTACTGCAGCACCTGGAAAGCAATTCCCAAGAACTTCTTTCTTCTTCTGCTAAGTCTCTGCCATCGCTATGAGCTGCAGCTGGAGAAGGGGGGTGACGTTTTTCCTTTTTCGTGCTGGG
>NW_010104647.1:0-11796 GCF_000699245.1 Pterocles gutturalis | reverse complement strand
GAGCGCAGAGTGGTGCGGAGCCCCACGTGTGGCTGGAGCTCACCACGATAAGCTGGTTGTTTTCCCCTCTCCTTTCCCCTTCTGGCGCTGCGCTGGGCTTATCTGGGCGCCTGAGTTATGTTAAGTAGCGGGTGCATGCCTGCTCTCTGTTCTCCTCGCTGCTTTTGCTCCTTGGATTTCAATTCCAAACATGGTTATCCATTTGGGGTCTCTCTCCTTTCCGCTGCCAAGTGATACACATTCCATGCTCAACGCTAGCTCCCTCCGCTGCTCTCTCACAGTTGCTATTTCCAGTGCTGGAGGGCTGGCGAGAGAGGCAGAGCAACGAGACCTCTGTCCTGTCTGCGAGTTTTCCAGCTAATGGCCTCTACTTGTTCTTTGGCTGAGCTCTTTTGGCCTCATATTTGTCAGCTTCTTTTCTCACTGGTGTGGCTAAGGAGGGGGCTAGCCACTGATTTGTGAGCTACGAAGAGGAGAAGCAAACCCTTTGGGGATTTGGGAGGCACAAAAAACATTCGGTGACACTTTAACATGTTGCTTTGAAGCGTGCTACTTGTGGGACCGGACAGTGCTGAGGAGGAGGAGGAACAACCACCCAGCAGCTCTGGTTTCAGACCTCTGCAGCACCCTTTGTGTATGACAATTCATTTGGAGCGCAGGACGGCCGGGGAGGGTGGGGAGTGGGGAAGGATGAGCACAAGCAGCCTCTCTTTGGACCAGGCTCTTCTCCAGCCTCCGGTGTGCGATGCCTGGAAGGACATTATGGAAGGAGCAGCCTACCAGCTGGCCAGCTGCATCGTCCTCCTGGGTTACATGGGGGGAAGCGGCATCTTTGGGTCCCTCTATATCTTTGGCCTCCTGGCCCCAGGCTACCTCTGCTATGCTCTGTGGGGCTGGCTGAGCGCCTGCGGGCTGGATATCTTCGTCTGGAACATGCTGCTGGTCCTTGTCTGCGTGCTTCAACTGGCTCACCTGGCTTACCGGCTCCGCAGAGACACCATCCCACAAGAATTTGATCTTCTCTACAAGACCATGTACCTGCCCTTGCAGGTACCCCTGGAAGTCTACAAAGAAATCGTGAAGTGCTGTGAAGAGCAAGTCCAGTCACTAGTCAGAGACCAGAATTACGCAGTGGAGGGCAAGACACCCATTGACCGCCTCTCATTGCTGCTGTCTGGCAGGTAAAGACCCTCCTGTTCCTGAACAAAGTCTGACAGCAAAGTGCTGTACTTATTGCTGTATTTTCACCTTCTGTAGAAACTGGGGTGACAATTGTTTCCTTCCTCTGAAAGGGCTTTGAGATATGCATCTGTTTGTTGGGAAGAGGGGTAATTTGCTTTTGGGGATTGGTTTTGTTTTTCTAAAGCAGAATATTTCAGGAATGGTTTGTAGAATCAAGCTATGTGCAATGAAGCTGCCAGCTCAGCCTTGCTTGTGATGCTGTTCGGGTATCCTTACCTCCTTCTCTGTCATTTTAAAGTGATCTTATTTCTGATGGGAGCAGACCCGCTGTGAGAGAGTGTTTCTCAAGGCAGGAAGGTAGTGTGTCTGGACCCGTGGTCTCTGGGGCTACCAGGTACACCTCTGGGATGCGAACAGGTGTGCGCTGAGTGTGCTGAGTCCTCAGTTCACCTGCTTGCCCTGGCCAGTAGTGTTCAGGGAGAGGTTCCACCCCTGTTCCCAACACGTCAACCCTCAGGGCTCTGGAATTTTTCACTTTGGGGATCATTTTGTCAAAAGAGAGAGAGCTCTCCTGTGGTGGATCCTGCGCCATCAGGCCTCTTCCTTTCCCTGTACTCTCATGCATTCATGATGTTCCTTCCTCTGGACGACCAAAGAGGACCTCAGAGACCTCTAGATAGTCGCAGCTGATTGCATGGCAAGCCATGCACATTTGTTATTAATTTACTGGAGATTTGATTATTGAGTGAACTGTGCTGAGGAAGTACTGGCATTTGTTCACCTGAGATCCTGTGGCATGCCTCTGTGAACGTACCCCTTAGCGATCTGTAAAATCCAAATGCAAGACAAATAGTAATGATACTGGCTTCCCAGCTGCTGCCAGGCACTTGATGTGAGAGTGGGAAAGGAAGGAGATCTGTAAATGGGAGCAGTGCTGAGCTGTAGGAGGTGTGTCTCACAAGGATTTTCCTTAGGGAAGACAAACCCAGCATCACCTGTGGCTTGTGCTTTACTGCAGTGGTACGTCCTCTCTGGTGAGGGGGTGTGTAAAGAAGAAGGGCTGTCCTTCCTTTTTTTTTTTTTTGGTGTTTGTCCCTTTCCTAGGATATGCTAAGAGCATCCTGGGACCCCTGGCCAGTGCTGAATGGCAAAGTGCTGGGATGAAACTGGGTACATGTGTTTTCATTAGGTGTCTTTCCCCTTACCAAACACCTCTGCTGAGCAGTTTGCTCTGAAGCTTACCATACCTTCAACTAATGTTAGCTGGGAGAGTCTGTGCTGTCTTGCCCTGCACTGATGCTGCTCCATGGGCATGAAATTGCTGCAGCGGACAGTAAGCCAGTGCTGGTGGGGTAGTTGTTCTGCTCTCTTTTGCAGTGGGAAGTATGCGTTTTGACTGGTATAGGATGCTCTCTGGAGGTGGGATTGGATTTGCATCTCCTGGTACTTACTCCTTTGCCTTGTGAGGTCCTTGCTGACCCAGCAGAGCATTGCTACTATTAGGTGCCCTTCCTTAAACTGAACAATAGCAAGACAAAGGGTTCTTGCAAATGCAGGATGTGCCTGGATCAGGAATCCTGCCTTGCGATCCCTGACCCTTCCAGGCCACACTGCCCCTGACTGGAAATCAACAGCAAGCTGAGCCTTGCAACTCCTGAAAGCTAGAATTGCCTTTGTGCATTGTACAAGAGGGGAACGTGTCAACAGGGAGGCAAGAGGCCCCAAATCTGGTGGTGCAGAGCTATGAATAGAGCTTCAGAGTGCCCTGCCGTTGCCCCAGGCCTGTGCAGCTCTCCTTCTCCGCTCCCACAGCTGAGCTGGGTGCAAGTTCGACCTTGACATTGGTGTCAATTATAGCAAAAGCAGGGGAAAGGGATACTTGGAAGGCACAGAGGCCAAGAGAGATTGAACAGTAATGACAGCATGATGCGTCAGGAATGAGGACCAGTGTCATTTTGGGGGCTTCTGGGTGTAACAACTTTCCAGCATTAGCTTAGGGAATACTGTCCTGCAACCCTGAGGACAGGGAGAAGGTGCAAGTACAAAGAGACACAGGCTGGCTTAGAAGTACCTGAAAAGCAGCAGCAGTCTTGCAGGCTGAGAAGTCCTGGTTTAGGACCAAGCATTGCACCTTTGAGGGCTAGCTTTGTGGCAGAAAACAGATGGAATACAGGGAAGTGGCAGCAAATATTGTTTCCCCCAGAGAAAGGGGGGACAGCCCCATAGACTGGAGCATTGGCAGCTGTCCCAGATTGGGTATGAGACATGTGTGAGATGAGGAGAAGTCCTTTCCTCTCTGGTGGGACCAGCTGCCTGCATGTTTTATGAGCTGATCAGGTTCATATGCAACATCCATTTTGTGGCCTAAGTCTGTGAGCCTCACCTGTCCTCTCTGCAGGGTCCGAGTGAGCCAGGATGGACAATTCCTTCACTACGTCTTTCCATACCAGTTCCTGGACTCTCCAGAATGGGAGTCGCTGCGACCCTCTGAGGAAGGAACTTTCCAGGTAACCCTGCGTGGCCCTGTAGCAGCCCAACCTCGCTCCTTGCCACTTTGTTGTGTGCCTGAGACAGGGATGGAGGGGGCTTATCTCACCATTCAAAACTAACCAGGAATGCTTTCCTCCCCCTCCCCATGGATTAGCTAGCACAGGATGGTGCGATCGGCTGTGTTATCTTTTTTTTTCTTCCTTCCTCCAAAGACCTCAGTGCATGCTCCTACTACCAGCTGACAGCGGGGAGGGTGGAGCGTGGTGCCCCTTCCAGGGGGGAATGCTATCTCATGGGTATGGGATTGCTGTCTCACTTTCATCACAGGGGTCCCTAGTACCTGTACTGATGCCTTTGCTCTGCATGCCACTAGCAGGGTGCACTAGGATAGCAGCCATGGCAATATGCAGCAGTGAAGTAAATCCATAAATATCCCGTTCCTCCCAGAAGTTTCTGATGGTGATGTGTTGGGGTAGAGAAGCAGAAAGGGTGATTCACACCCGAATATGGTTCTCTCTGAGCAGAAGAATCCCTTGCTGAGAGATCAGACCAATTTTTATTTGCAGCAACTGAAAGGATTTTGCCTTTGCTGTCAACACCCCACCGTATTTGCTTGGCTTTCCTTCTGGAAGAAATTACTTAAGCCCACATCTCTCTGCCTTTAACTCACATCCCAGGACAGTCTGATCCTTGTCAGAATGTCAATCTAGAATATGTCAGTTAGGGCATATGAGGAGGGAGTTTGCTAATCCCTTGGGAGCATGGGGCAGTGAATTATGATGCTTTCTTATGAGGGCAGCCACGTTCAGACTTAAATCTGCTTTCCTTGGGCTTGAATTTGGCCCATGCACTGTGTGAATGGGTCATGGTAGTCGCTCCTGAAAGCTATGCCATGGCCAGTGATTACACTCTTGCACAAGGAGCAGTTTCAGGAGATGGCTGACCGTGTGACTGTGGCACAGGGCTACTGCTCGTGAGCAGAAATAGGGATGTTGGGCCAAGATAACAAAGTAGACAAGGGAAACATCAGCATGGCTGTACTAGGGGTGGGGGTATCTCATGTTTTGCACAGGCTACAACCTGGCAGCAGATTGCTGATAGCTCCTGGATTGTATTTGCCTAAGATTCAAGCAGAGAGAACGACGGCTGCCTGGTGCTCCAGGTAGGGAAATGGCCATCTGGATGGCATGCAACCTGCAATGACATCTGCAGCATTTTCTGAGCTAATTTCTGTGGAACTGAATGTTCCCAGACCCTCCTGAGTGTCTTTATCTGTGATGTGTGAGACAGTTCAGGAGCAAGCTCATGCCAGGCTGCACCAGCCCTGCCAGCACCACACTCTTGGCTCCTCTCCTGTTCTGTGAGACTGGGCTGGTCAGGGAGGTCAACTGCGCCTGGTACCAGGGTAGGGAGGTAGCGTCCTAGGTGGGGAAAGCCTGCAGCCAGGTGCTGGAAATGCCTAACCGTGTCTGTTTACTGAAGAGCATGAAGAAGTAACAGCTTGTGTGAGACCAGCATTCAGCAGGTGAGACTTGACCAGTCCATGTTCCTGGCAGGACATTACTCTTGATGGCCGTGCTTAGCCATGGTGATGTGCTGCTTTTGGCAGTTATTTAACCCACTAGTTTCTCTTACTTAATAAAACTCGGTGGCATATCTCAACCTTATTCCTAGCATCACAAACATTTGTTTAAAAAAGTGCATGTTTGACTCTGGGACTTTGCTGGAGGAGGACATGGAAGGTTTTTCTTGCCCATGTTTTCCCCATGGCTCTCTGGATTGAGCAGTTTCAGTCCTGAGCACGCTGAAAAATGGCAGAAGCGTGACTCAATCTACAAAGAGAGGCAGTTTCCTTGAGCTTTCTCCTTTGGCTGTGTCTTCTTCCCTCAGGACTGCTGTCTGCCAGTGTTTGAAGGAGTTGGGTTTTAGGGCTGGCACTTTCTCCCAGAAGGCTGAATTATGGGCTCTGCCGATGCTGGAGCACTTCTGTCATGACTGAAATCTGCTGTGCTGCTCTGGTTAGGAAGCAGGTTTTCTTATTACATCTCAATCCCTCACAAAAAGCAGAGGCTTTCAATTAGTGTGCCAGCAATTTGTTAGGAAAATTAGATTTTGGTCTTTTCAGTTTCTGTGTGACCCTTGCTCTCACTCGCCTTGGCCTAGGAACCTTCTCAGGTTTTGTCTCCTATATTTCTTTCATAAGGCAGCTGCTTGCATGGCAGTGGCATTAAATATCAAACCCAAGGACACACACATGCAGCTGAGCTGTGTTCAGCTTCCCAGTGGCCCTCTGCCATGGTGACTGGCCAAGGAGACCCCTGGATATAGAGTGAAAGGGAGCCCCCAGGATATTTTGGCTCTGGCACTTTTCACATGCCAGTGTCTCCATTACACTTGGGTATTCTTCTTTGGCCCAAGGCAATCTGACCCTTCCTGTGCTTCTTATCTTTTATTATTATTGTTAAATTTTTATATTACAATATACAGTCACGTGTTGTATAATGTTATTTATTATTAATAGTCTGGTCTTACAGCTAGGGGGAGAAATGTCTCTGTTCGCATTGGCAAAACCCAAAGCAAAAGGAAATATTCTCTAAAATCAACCCAATAAAACCTTGAGTGAGTTCCCTACCTACACACAAACACAGTAAACCCCTTTTATTTCCTCTCTCACAGAACTGTGCTGTGCATCCTTCAAGGCCATTCAGCCCTACAGCACCTGGCAGAGCTGGGATCCAGACAGGATGTCCCTCTGGCGCAGGGTGACCAAGGAAGTCTTCCAAATGCCCCTTCCCATACTCAGGCCCTTTTTTGAGAAGAGGGTGTGCAATTTAGTGGCAGGAGAGGGTGGCAGCCTGTTGCAGGGCTACTGACTGGTGACTTGGGCCAGCTGGGCACACAGAAACACTTCCCTCCATAACGTTTCTGCAAAGGGATAAAGCCAGCTGTGCCACCCCACTCATTGCTCAGGTGTCAACAGGGAGCATCATCTGAAAGTGAGAGGGAGGAATGTAGCTCATCAGGGGGCTAGATTAAGGAAGGACATGCTGCTAATTAAATAGGAAAATCTGTTCTCTGGTTCCTTGGGAAGAGGAAGCAGAGGCGGGTAAGGATTTATCCTATCATTTGGTTTGGGCTATCTGGCTCTCCAGCCCCGCCACCTCCAAGGAGAGCAGGCATCAAAGGGACAGGGGTCCTTCACTGGAGAGAAGCACACAGCCCCAGGGTGGGTGACCCCTACCCAGGTTGTAGGGCTTACCCTGCTCCCTCCCTGCCCCACAGGTCACGCTGACGGCTGAGACTGACTGCAGCTTCATCACCTGGCCGAGGAAGAAGCTGTATCTCCTCCTGAGGAAGGACCGCTATGTTGCCCGGCTCTTCTCCTCCCACCTGGGTTACGACATCTCAGAGAAGCTCTACTCCCTCAACGAGAAGCTCTTTGCCAAGTTCGGTCTTCGCTTTGACATCCGCTTGCCCAGCCTCTACCATGTCCTCGGGCCAGCCTCCTCCGAGGGGGAGCCAGAGGACTGCGAGGAGCCACCACCTACCTCTGACCAGGCTGGTGCCTCTGACCAGGCTGGTGCCTCTGAGCCCCCTCCGCAGCCACCACCACCACCACCACCAGCTCTACGCTCCCGAGCATCCCAGCCTGACAGTGACCTGCTGGGTGAGGACTCCACCAGTCTTGTCTTGGAAGATTTTGCTGAGTTGCCGGGGTCTTTTATGGACTATGTAAGCGAAGGGGAGTATATGAAGTGAGGGCACTCCTGGCATGGGCACGCCTCACCCTGTGTGGGACCCCTGCGTAAGTACCCAATTGCAGAAGCAAGTCCTTCCTGTGATGCAACTGCCTGGGCAGAGTGGTGGCCCCCAGCTTCTCACCCTCGTTTGCCATGGATTTGCTCTTCCACAGCATTTTTTTGCCTGCTGCCCCAAGGAATCCCGGGAGGTGGGCTCCAGCTGTGTGATTTCTTAAGAAAAAGCAGCAGGGTATAGGCTTGACTCCAGGCATCAGCTGCACCATGGGGTGGAAGGGCCAGTAACCTGGCTGTAGGAAACTCTTCCCTGCCCTGTCCCCTTTCCAGCCCTCAGGGGAGGCAGAAAAACTGAAACAGTGTCCAGGCTGGTGGGTGATACATGAGCACCCACAGAGACCCCCCCAAGCTTCTACCTGGCTCACCAGGAGGTAGAGCTGTGCCTGGAGATACTCCAGTATTGAGCTGAGGAAGACATCTGCATGTGAGAGACCAGACAACCCAGGAGATGCTGACAGGGGTAGAAACAGCTCCAGGGTTTACAGCAGATTGATAGTGGGGAGTTGCTGTACTCCTTGCAAGTGCTCTATCTGAGCAGGGGGAGAAAGCTCAGAGTCCTTCCTCCCCGTGCCCACCACAGCTTATCCCAGGGTTTGCTCTGTCCTCCTTGTTGCTGCTGAGCTTTGGCTCAGCCTGATCAGTAAGCTATTGAAGAGACTGCCCTGTGTGGTATAGCTCTTGCCTCCAATGACCCTGGGTAGACTGACAGGCTAAACATTGTTTTAACATACCCCAAACGCTGCTTTGTGGTGAGTGGGAATGAGATAGTCTCTTCCAAAATGCCATCTCTTTACCCTGCAGGGGAAAAATTCCTGGGCCTGGTGGATATTGGGACAGAGGAGCAATGTAGGCAAACAGAAATAGACGGGAGGGTGGCTCATGCTTGCAATTCAGATCCAAGTGGCCAAGAGAGAAATTCCACACAGAGCTACTTTTAGCCAGCCACTACTGCACGCCAGCTGCTGCACACCAGCTGCAGACCCCAAAAATCTGCATTCCCGCCACTGCCCCATAATAGCTGCTTTCTCGCATCCAGCTGCCTGACACCAAGCCTGGGACTGGGATTTCTGTCCTAGAAGTGACCACTGTGTGTATCCCAGTTGGGTCTGCGTGGCATGGAGGAAGTTGCAGCGCTGGGCTGCAGCTGGGGAGAACATTTTCCAGCAGGCATCTTTGAACATGGTGCACCCTGGTCTTCCCTGTGCCTTGCTTCTGGGTTGCAAACGCTTGGGCTGTGGATTAACTGGCAGGGAGCATGAAGCAGGACACAGTGACTCCAGGCACGAGCCCTGCAGTAATCTTCCCTACCCTGCAGTGCTTGTGCACAAGCATCACCGCTCTGATGGTAAGGGGACTGTTCTTCCTAGGTGCTCTAAATGAAAAGGTTGTCTGGGTCAGACAGCACTTGCTATTTGCAGTAGGTCTCTGGTGAAAGAAGCCTTTTTTTGCTGTTTCATCCAGTTGCTGTTCTTAGTTTTTGAAAACAGTGGAACTGGAAGATCTTCCTGTTTTGTACACTCCTGCTTTGAGTTGAGCCGTGTGCCTGTTCCTGTAGTGCTTCCATGCCTCTAAACTTAAAATCTGGGATATGAAGAAACTGGCCAGGGAAGGAACAAGTGTGTTTAGGTTTGCCTGAATTAGATGAAAAGTCAGCAAGAGTTTTGCTTAGGTTTTGGGGTGGTTTTTTTTGTTTGTTTGTTTTCTTTTAAAGGCAGAGAGAAAAAAAGAAAAAAAATCCTTCTTTGTTTTCTAGCTTAGAAGTCCTAGGAATGTGAAGTCCCTGGCTTTGCTGGTAGACTGCTGGAGATATGAATTTGCCGCTTTTTCAGTCCTTACTTGGAGAGGCAGGAACACTGAATCACTTATGAGAGTGCCATCCTCCCAACTGTCAGGCATGTCTGTTGAATAGATGCAATCAAACATTAATGCAGTTAGTGTTGTAAACATGGTGAAGTCACTTTGTCTATGCTTTGCTTGTATTTTGTCTTCTCAGAAGAAGGATATCCATTCTCAGGTCATTGGCAGAATTCTTCTGGTTGATCCAGCTCAATAAAATCAGAATTTCAAATGCAGTTATACAAGGAAGGAGGCGAGGAACACTGTAGCTTTTTTTGAATCATTTCCACCTAGTTTTGGTAATGAGTCAATGCTGTGAACATACACGCAAGAGATGTGTGTGTATGTGTGTGTTGGGGAAAGTTTGTGCTACGGAGCACAAAGCTGTTCTTTCTTTCACACAATCTTTGTAAAACATGATGGAAGTTGGAAGCTTCTGTCTTTCTAGATCTTGTAAATGAGGCAGTATCAAGGTGTGCTGATAATTGCAGTAGGGACCTGTGATAAAAGCCCAAATGTTTCAGAGGGGTGGGAGAGAAGGATGATCTTCCTTGTCTGCCAGTCTGGGAGACAACAGCCAGTGCGGTATTTTATTTTGTAGGTACTTAGAGAAGAAAACACAAACTCTGTTTATGTGTGTCCATAACAGTGGAATGAGCACTTCCTTGTTACTCCGCTCACTGCTCGAGTATCCTAATCACACCATGTCCCAGAAGCACAACAGCCACTCTCACATCTGGACAGTATTCCACAGCAACGTGAGCACCTAACCACAAAAATTAGTGGCACAGATGGGCTGCAGTTTTCCTTTCTGGCCAGGCACTTGTCACAGCTCAGTGGATGATCTGAGCTAGCCTGCTATGGCCCAGGGAAAACACTTTAATAACTTTTCCCTTAGAAGTAGTGAAAGCATCCATAGTAAACAGGGATGTTCCCTGCAGTGTCATTGTTCAAAGTAAGTGATAGCTGTGGTCCCAGAAGTCAGACCTCCCCTGGGGCTTTCCCCAGGTCTGTCCTCTTGTCTCCTTCCCCAGCAACTGCCAACCTGTGTAATCACCTTCCAGCTCTCTAAATTCCCCATGTTGAAGTGCTGCTGTGGATCACGTTCCTTTTCATTTTCTGTCACTGCAACGGCCTCCTTGCTATGCCACAGTACAGGAGGCAATTCTTGAATGCCCAAAGTGCTGTGAAGATCATGCAGAACAAAATATTCCTGGGACGTATATTGGCCTACTGTTCTTATCATCTAGTTCCTTGAGAAAGTTTCTAGTCTGCTTACAAGCACGACAGACTACAATATCCTACTCATGAGCGCATTCTGTTTCTGAGAGATATTTCAGTAACTTACAGGCTGCCTGTTTAAAAGAGGCAAGTTCAAAGGTTCTGTTAAAAACTTGATTTAACAACATACTGTTGTACAGCTCAATGCTCTGTAGCAAACTAAGCTCTTTTCTTTGCATGGAATTTGAAGCAACCAAAAGCCACCTGCTTTTTCCCCCTTTCACATCACATTTGCTCTAGTTTGTTGCTATCAAGTGCTTGTGAGATGTGAAGCTGCTGCTTCTTAGTTTTGTACAGTTACATCCTGGGGCTGGCTTTCTATTTGGTGGGTGAGGTGGATGGATGGATGCTTGATGGCCTGTAGCTTGGTATCTAAGTAGGAATTGTTTTACACCTGCTTTGAGAGCAAAATCAAAGGAGCTGTGGGCTTTGTTTCACTGATGTCACAGAAGGTGCTTTGGAGGGGCTCGTTTTTGCTGTCTCAGGATGGGTGGGTAACCCCATTTTCTGATTTATCACATGTTGAAGAACTACATAGTTTTGCATGCTAGTTTAAGAGGGGAGAAGGATAGATAACCATGAGCTCCATTAAGTTTGTATCTTGGAAAAGTTTGGAAGTAAGAATTATTCCTGTGATAATAATGGTACTCTCTCTCTCTCTCTCTCCCACCCCTCTCATCTTCCTTCCCTTTCTGTTGCTTTCCTTCTGCAGCTTCTGGAAACCTCCAGAGTGACCCCCACCCTCTCTGCAAAGGACGAGCCCCTCTGGCTCCCACTCAGACCCCCGAACTCTAGGGAACAAGAGAGCATATGCTCACACAGGTTTCTGACCAGAGAGACACTTTAGCAAGCACTGAGACGTCTGCCTGCAGACATACACACTCAGGAGCACGTGAACCACACGCGTGAGGCTGTAGTGTGACACTCCAGCACCTCCCATCCCATGGTTGTTCACCAGAGCTGCCTGCCCCAGTGTGCTTCCTCGGCTTGTTTTCTATCCCTGCCTCTCTGAGGCATGCCGGCAGCTCCAATACCAAGGTACACTGATATCTCTGCAAGCGATACTAGCCTGCTCACAGAATCTCTGTTCCCTTTGATTTAATGATTCCCATTAAAGTCGGAGATTAAATTACTGGTGTTTGAGGATTTGGAGAGGGAGGTAGCTCTGTTTGAAAGGCTTGAGGCAATCTCA
>NW_010104646.1:367-933 GCF_000699245.1 Pterocles gutturalis | reverse complement strand
ATGGGGACATTGCACGGGGGCTTGCACGAGGGGTTTGCATGGGGATGGGATGTATGGGGACATTGCACGGGGGGTTTGCACAGGGTTGGGATGCACAAGGGGTTTGGACGAGGGGTTTGCATGGGGTTGGGATGTATGGGAGCATTGCACGGGGAGGTTGCACGGGGATGGGATGCATGGGGACTTTGCATGAGGGGTTTGCACGGGGGGGTTGCACAGGGATGGGATGCACCGGGGCTTGCACGAGGGGTTTGCACAAGGTGGGATGCATGGGGACGTTGCACGGGGGTTTGCACAAGGGGTTTGCATGGGGGTTTTGCACAGGGTTGGGATGCATGGGGGCATTGCACGGGGAAGTTGCACGAGGGGTTTGCACAGGGTTGGGATGCACGGGGACATTGCACAGGGGATTTCACAAGGGGTTTGCTCAGGGAGGTTGCACAGGGGTTTGCATAGGGATGGCATGCATGGGAACATTGCACAGGGGCTTGCACGGGGGTTTGCACGAGGGGTTTGGACAGGGGGGGGTGCACGGGGAGGTTGCACGGGGGGCTTGCACGAGGGGT
>NW_010104646.1:0-329 GCF_000699245.1 Pterocles gutturalis | reverse complement strand
GGGGGTTGCACAGGGTTGGGATGCACAGGGACATTGCACGAGGGGCTTGCACAAGGGGTTTGCACGGGGTTGGGATGTATGGGAGCATTGCATGGGGAGGTTGCACAAGGGGTTTGCACAGGGGTGGGACGCATGGGGACATTGCACGGGGGTTTGCACGAGGGGTTTGCGTGAGGGGTTTGCAAGGGGGTGGGATGCATGGGGGCTTGCACGAGGGGTTTGCACGGGGATGGGATGCACAGGGGCATTGCACAGGGGCTTGCACAGGGGGTTTGCACGACGGCTTTGCATGGGGATGGAATGCATGGGGACATTGCACGGGGGTTTGC
>NW_010104645.1:272-10028 GCF_000699245.1 Pterocles gutturalis | reverse complement strand
CATTCTGTGATTCTGTGATTCTGTGTCTCTGTGTATAGGTGCTTCCTTGGGTACATTACTGTTCCTTTGTATCTGTGTCATCCAAGAATCTGTACCAAAGATGGTATCTTCATGATGATGACATGAAGCTCCCTGGGAGGCAAGGATAATTTTAATTCTGTATCTTTCAGTTTTTGAAATTAACATTTTGACACCTTATGAAGAGAACTTGACAGTAAAGAATGACATCCAGTACAGAGAATGAAGCAACAAAATTGTATCAACTCAGAAGACTGAAAGTCCTCCTTGGAAGGTTTTTCTTTGACTCATAGTCCAGTGCTAGCCCTCAAACACTTGGTAGGTGTTTCTCCCATTAATTACATTTAGGAAATGTAATTTAGTAATCAGAGTTGGTAAAACAAATCAATATTAAGAGAAAGCAAGCACGAAAGTTCCATAATTCAGGTATGCTTCCCTTTGTATCTTCCCTGTGGGGGAAAAAAAAAAAAATCACAATGACTCAGGAAACTGTGCTTAGTAAATTTGAGCTTTCCTTTGTAAGATGTACATAGAAGCCATCTTTCTTCCTTAGGCCATCATCGAAAACATAGTGATGATAACAGAAAGAGTCAACAGAGTTTGTAACAGGAACATCCTGAATAAAGTACCAGATTTCAGAGACTGTAACTTTAGATATAAGGAGTCTTACATTCTTATGGTTTTCCTGAGGCAAATCTACAATTTGAGGACTTTTATGTCAGTCTGTTCTTTTTTGCACTGGATTCTAACTGAATGAGAAGATATTTTTTTTTTTTTAAATATAGCCTGGCCCTGTTCACAATGGGATTCCAACACTTCCTGTTAGAATGTGATTTACCAGGAATTTAATTAATCTCCAGTTCAAACTGTACTGCAGGCCTCTAAAATTAAAAAGAAAAATAAACATAGCAATTAACATTGAAAGAGAGCTAAACTTAGCACTTGAAACTAAAATTACAATAAATAGAGATGAACCCAAACCAAAATTGAAAAAAATGAATGCCTGTGAAGCCTATTATGTTCAAAAGCCAAATATGATTACTGTATTTTTAAATCTTAGGTTAATAAATTAAATGGATCATGATATGAATGGCAAAATGTATTCACATAATCTGAGTCCTATCATACATAAACTGTACCTTTTATATTGCTGTTTTTCTTAGAGCTGTTTATTTCTTCTCTTTCCTTCTTTCTCAACCAAGATGTGATTTCGAAACACAAGCAAATAAATGTCAAATTCTTCTGCCTCTGTTCTGCCATTCCGTTTCTGAAATTCTGCCAAACTGAAAATTTCCACTCAGACTGACTGGCATTTGTTGAACTGATTTCTTTTTTCTTATTATTATTATTTTATTTTAACACTCTTTTTCAAAAGTAGTGGAAACTTTGTACAACCCTTGCTATGTCCATGCATGACACTTTAAGAGGAGCCGCTTCTGTGGGTCTTTTTCAAAATAGTACATTTTTTCCTTCAGATGCACTGAAAATCCCTTACAAACTTCAGTTACTTCTAAGTCTTGGTCTATAGTGTTTCCAAACTCATATGCAGAGCCGGTACCACCCAATTTAACACCATGCCAACCTAAGAAATACAGAGACAAAATTAAAAGCTACCATAAAGAGTAAACAAGATCAGTGGAAAATTTGTTAAAATCTCTACCCTGTCCTCCTTTAAAACAAAACAGGAGATTGTACAGGCTTTGGCTTCAAAATCTCTGCTCTATTACTCAGTTACACTTTTTTTTCAAATGATAAAAATGAATAGGTAGAATAATATGCACAAGGAAAGAGATGGAGCTGAATGGCTTATGAGGAATTCCTTATGTAAAAAAGGTTTTTCACATTTACAGTAATTTCTCCAGCCTGCAACGTGTTAGAAAGGAACGTAAGATCATGAAATGTCACTATGCTACAAGAATTCTTCTCGCTCTTTGTAGACTGTACACACACTGTTTGCTCATTAAGGTAGCAGACAGTTCTCAGAGGAAGTACTATTTCAGTAACAGAACCAATATACAGTAATGAAAAGTCACTGGTGAATTCTTCTACGGCTGTGCAGACCTGAAAAGCCTACACCTGTGTGGATCCCGTAGCAAGATATTTCAGAGGGTAAGATGCTCCTTTTCCTGGTGTCCTGGTTTATACTTATTGTAGTTTAGTTATTAAACTGTTCTTATCTCAACCCACTAGTGTCTTTTCCCTTTACCCCTTTAATGCTCTCCCCCATCCTGGGGAGTGGGGAGGGTGAGTGAGCAGCTGTGTGGTGTTTTGCTGCTAGCCTGAGTGCAAAACCATTACACTGGGGCAGCTTGCTTTAAGCTGCAGTCACCTCATCTTGTTCACTTCCCTACAGTGAACCTGTAGCTGTAACAGCAGTAGTAGCAGGTGGGGCTAAACTGTATTTGCCCCCTTTGGCAATTGTCGCACATAGCAGGGCTTCATTTCCATTTCCTGTTTTGAGTTTTATTTTTTTTTTGTTTGTTTGTTCAAATGCAAGAGATTTTAAAATATAATTTATTGTTCAAAACAGACCAAAAATCTTTATGATAAAATAAAATTCAACACTAACCATCAATTTAAAGAAAAGAATGCCTTATTAAAGTATGATACTTTAAAAAATGCAATTCCTAACATTCAAAGATTGCATGTTCTTTCCTTCTCTTCTCTTTTTAAAATACTGAAAGCTAATGAATTGCAAAGTTGTGAATGATAGTAACCTTCTGCACTCTATGTGGAAGAAGGCTCTAAAATCAGAGCTGAGTTTGGTGACCCAGTATAGCTAGGTCAGAGAAGCAATGAAGTCCTTGAATATGACTGAAATCCTCTCAGCATGAAACATTTGTCCCTCTTACTGATCCTTGGTACGCTCGCAAGAGCGTAACTTTCCTTTTTTGAAAAACAGGGGTAATTGTGCCTTCCTACCTTGCTAACGGATTTTGGGAGGTGCAAATGAAAGTTTTTAAGCACATTAAATTCACTGAATGAAAAGATTACTTCCTGTTTCTAAATATTCTGTTTTATAATTCTAAGGGTTCAAATGTTATTGTGTTGGTATATGCTCTGTGACATTTATTAGTTCTGCGGAGACTTGTACAACTCATTTTGGGGAACTGTTGCCTGTAGTTCTTGTACATCCTATTCCATCTGTACATATAATTTTAGGCTCCATTTTTAGGTGATTCCTTCCCACCTGGAATTTCTTCCCAATGAGGAATTTCCTTGCCACATGGCTAAAATAATTGTTTAGTCCTCAATCTAAAACTTGCAAAACACTAGCTTTTCCCAGGCACTGGCTACCTGCAATTTTCTTACTTCCGAACTTCACTTTCTCTTTTGGCACCTCTGCCTGCATACACTGTGTAGTGCTACCAAGCACTATCTCCTTGTCTCCATCTTCCCCCCGTTTCCATGCTCTCCTCAACCATCTTTCATAGAAGCCCTCTGCCTTTGGCTTTTTGCAATGTAGTTTACCTTGTGATGCTGCCTGCTCTAGGTAGCCGTCTAATAGCTGTAATAGCCATACAAGCAGTAATGAAAGCCTGCAGTGCCCTGCATTTGCTGCTTACTTTCTGCTTTGTATGGGAAAAGTTCCCATGGAAAGCTCAGGAACCTCCTAAATTGTGTTCTCTCAAATGCTGCCTTAAAACTTCTGATTTAAAATTCCTCTCCGTGGCAGAGGTAGAAGCCATACCTAGCTACTGCCTATTTCATTACCTCTGCCTCTAAAGGATACTGGTTTGGGGTGGGAGAGAGGACACATTTTCATTTCTGCTTGGTGGATGAATGCATACCATCTCTAGGGCAGAGTGGCATCTTCATTCAGCACCTTCAGAGGCACAGCAGAGGCCTGCTGCAAGGCTGACATTCTCGGCAACTAAAAACTACAGAACGTACCAAGTATGGCAAAACTGAGAACGTAATGTATATGATTTGATTATCCTTGTGGAAGTTAGCATAGACCTTTTCTCCTACATGAGCTGCTCTGTAACAAATGCATGCTCCCTACTGCCAATGGACAAAGCTGAACACTAATGGCAACACATACCTCTCACCCTCTTCCCAGACAAGCAGCTTCCTAATTAACTCGAGATTGGGGCAGGGTTTGTGTCTGAAATGGCATTTATGACAAATAGGCTCTTCAAATAATGTAATGGTTTACTGAAGTCTTTACTGTTTGTTTCTGCTATTGACAGGTCTTTACTACTTAGAAAAGCATTTAGAAATGCTATTCACTATCTTTTAACTTTTTCTTTCTATAAGTAATCTGTATCTGTTTGGGCTTAAGTTTTTGTCCTCTTTCTTTGACTCAAGTATTGTTTCTCTTGGAATACTCAGATGTTGTATTCATACATCTGGGTTTAGGGATGGTAGGCATGTGAAAATGGAGGGTTAGGTCTTAATGGTTATAGGTGTTTATGATTTCACATATGTATATGTAGCTCCAGATGAGAAGACTAGGACATGAAGAGGAGAGAGTAACAGACAGTTAACATATTAATAGTGCAGGTATGATAATGCCAGTAATATGATGCAGTATCAATATGCCTGTTGCCTGCTAATGGTGATAGTTTTGATCATTGCTGTAACTGCCAAAATTCATAAATGAACACTTGTAGAGAGAGGTCATCCTTTTTACTAGCCCAGTTGATGCAGTTACTAAAAAAGCGCAGATAAACTTAAGGTCCTTCTTTGGGTCCAAAAGCTTGTTGCTTTTTTTTTTGTCTTTATAGCCACTCGCGTAATAAATGGCATTGCTTTTCCTGCAGACCTCTTGCTGCTATGTTAACATCTCTGCTCAAGCTCTGAGCATGTCCAATAGTGATCTTGAGTGAGAGTCTGTAATTCTGAAAGAGCACTTTGTATCATCCTTGTGTCTTCTGGATTTCAGGCTGTCAGGAGAGCTTAAATTATGACCAAAGCCATTTAATGTATATTGAACAACTTCTAAATGACAGATTTTCCAGCAAACTTAGTAAACACAATCTTTAAGCATTTCTCTTCCTTTTCCTTCTTTCATGTTTGTCTTAGGCTATAACTGCATCAGGAGATTTGAGATTTTTTATAACCCCTATGGAGTACAGTGGGTCAGAAATCTCACATAAAGTATGTGAAGGATTCTGAAGTGTTTGTATGATGCTCTCTTGGTATTCATAAGGGAAGACATGCAAATTAAAGCCATCTGTGAGATTAAGGGTTGTGCACTAATTCTTTGCGTGGCCTAATATCCAAATGTCTTCTAGGTTACTTCATTATCACTTAATCATGGCTGGCCATTTCGTGAGCATAATTGCAAGGAGAGCAAGCCAGGAACTTCAATGACCCTGCGAGAACCTATCACAATTTACATTTACATGTTTTTACTTGGTTTGTCCTTCCAGTGACTCATATATATACTAGGCTAGTATCTTTTTCAATTTTATTTTGATTTGCTCAGTTGGTCAGGAAATGAGCATTGCTGAGATGGGATAGTGACAATTTATACGAGTTAATCAAACTATCATTTAACTTGTTCTCTGGTAGTTTGTGGTAGAAGACTACTTACTGCTTTGGCTGTGATGGTATCCAGAGCTGAGCGTTCTTTCCTGAGCATCAATTCACACATCTAGATGATCTACTCCTGTTTTGTAGCAACTGTTATTGAAGATAATACGTACATGTAGCATGATGTTTGCCCTTCACCAATTCAGAGGGAGCTAAATTAGGACAATCCAAGGAGCTAGGTGCAGCTAGAATCTCCATAATCAATAGTAATAGACTTTCTATTATTTTCAACAGTACTTCTCAAGTGAAGAAATATTGTTTTCTCACTTTATAGGCACAAAAAACCCCAGTGAGATGACAGGACTTGCCCATGCAGGGATTATCCAGAAGACTACTAGCAGAGCCAGAACAATACTGAAGTTACTGTGCTCCAACAAATGGGCCAGTGCTCTAAGAGAGTTGCCAGACCTTCACCTTTCTAAAGCTTCTATAGTCAACACTAATTTCAAAGTCTTAGTTGTGATGAAGGCTGAAAACATTATTAAACTAAATTTACTTTTCACCTTTCTGCAACAAAATATTTGTTTGGGCTTTTGGATTCTTGCACTGTTTGTGGAATATCTTAATTTGAGTTTTCGTGGCTGGCATAATTTTTTAGTACACAAATGTTTATTGAAAATTGTCTTAAATTGCGTTAGCAGGTAAATGGGCATTTAAATGCAGTTACTCATGGAGGCCTTTAGGTTTGCGCAATGCTAGTTCTAAATTACAATGATGTATGCGATATGTTATTAATTCATACATTAAAACAATCAACCATGGATTAATTATTTATTTTCTTTCCTTCTTTCTATGAAAATACTTTTTTGTATGTATTTTTAATTCCACATCTGATAGTTTAGCATATGGATAGAATCATGTATTTTCTTCCTACTGGTACTTTCCTTATTCCTAAATTAAGGTTCAGTTCTGGGTGCTGCATCTGAATCAAAGTCTTTACAAAAAACCATGCTGCTGGGCAAGTCCTATTAATTTCTCTGTTTTTTTAAATTTTGCTACCACATACTACTTTGTTGTATGCCAGTACCATTATGATAAAATAAGCACTATTAACCTGTTGAAAGAGTCAGCATCAGGAGGTTAAAATGTGGTCAAGGGTTAGTTTACCAGACAGAAATCTCAATAGTTTTTTTCATGGTTTTGCTATAGTCAGTCACACACTTGGTTGTTATTTTACTGAGACTGTTATAGAGTATGGTATAAAAGTTGCTACTCAATGGTTTGGATTGATGGCATCCCTTTTGTTGCATAGCAGGCCCACAAGTACTTCACATTTACTGGGAAAACTGGAAGGAATGGTTAGGCTAAACAATTTCAGAAAAACAGGTGGAATTTTTTGGACTTCATGTTGTTTTGAAATTTACTTGCCTATTATATTTTAATTATGACTATCCTTTTTCTGGAGGATTTTCTTTGGTGTAAACATAATTTTACAAAGGTGTCCAAAAGATTTTTTTTTTCAGCATAAAGCATTTTTGAGTATAATTCTCTGTCTTGTTAAGAAGTCCGTTCATATTATAATTTTTCCATTTTGAATTTAGATTTTTATCATACTGGATTATATGATGGTTTATTTCTTTATTTGAAAATGGCCTTAAATTCTTCTCACATTTCCAGGAAAACCCAGTGTTTGTCAAACCTTCTCTCTGCTCTGTCTGTCTGGATTTACTTCTATTTTTTATGTTACACCAGTTATTTGTAGCTCCATAGTGTGTCAAATAAAGCAAGAAATATATATATCATTGTCGTCTTTCAGATAAGTGTGTGAAGGATATATTTCCATTATGAAATGGAAATAATATGTAATTTGCAATATATAGTGAAGCTTTATAGTGTAATTGAACATGTCTGTTTCTAAAAGAAAACAAATATCTTTCTTCTAAAGCAGTACCATTAGAAAAGCTGAATTTTTATAGCATTTCTTTCTAGTAAAATAAATTCAGCACATTTTTTTTAGAGTATTATCAATTTGGCAAAAACTGTTCAGTCTTTTCAATTAAAAAAAACAAAGTGACATTGAGAGTACTTTTTAGTTTTCTAAAAGGATTATTTAAAAAAATATTTAAGAGTACTCTTTTCTGAAAATGGTAGTTAAAGCATAAAAGCTTTATTTAAAAAAAACCCCAAAGTTGCGAGAATTTTGGACAAACAGGCAAAATTACAAAATAATTACTATGGCTGTACCAGTTTACATGTAAGACAGGTATGACGGGTGACAGTACAGGACCGCATTTCTGCACACAGATCTTGGAGTGGGTTGCCAGTAGAGATGTGGGCTGGGTTGGTTTTTGTTTTGCTTTTTTTTTTTTTTTCCTGTAAGCATCTACCTCTTAATAGTTAATGAAGTTTCCCTGAGTACCACTCAGCACAGTGGATGAACAGAGAGGAGGATAAAGAGGGCTTCAAAATAGCTTTACTTTTCCTTTCCTCCTCAGCATGTGTAAAAGGGCCAGCCAGGGGGAGGAGGGACGGAAGAGGCGTGTGGAGTGAGGAGCAGCAGCAAGCAATACAGCACATCTCCTGCCAGGACACCTCTAATGCGCGGCTCGTCTTGGAGTTACAGCCCAGCTCGGAGCACGAGAGCTCAGCTGTTGCAGAGTGCCAGCCTCCACTGTCTCCGTAAACTGGGGTGCCAAACCTGTGGCCATTAGGGGGGATGTGCTGGAAGGAGGCCACAGTGCTATGCCAGCAGCCTGCGAGGTGCCAGCCATGGGGCAGGGAAGCGCAAGATGGGATCCAGCAGTGCAAGTGTCACAGGCGGTACCTAATACCTGATGGGTCTGAGGTCTATCAGAAACTTAAATTGGGGCTGGATTAATTAGCTTGTCTGACTGACACACCAACAATTTTTAGTGCACTCTTTAAAGATAAGCCAGTCCATCACTAATTTTGGGTTAGAAAGAGTACACAGTGAACTCTGGCACTTTGGGAGCTGTTTCATGTAGTAGTGGTCAGTAGGGTGGGATGGATGACTGGAGGCAGTAGCTTCATCAGTTCTGCTGGTCCATGGGTTAAAGTGTCCCCAGGGACAGATCTGTAGCCACAGCCTTCCCACAAGGCTCAGGAGCTGCTCTAGTCTGGGTATAAATAAGAAAATGATAGAATCATTATCCAGGAAATTCCATTTACACCTGGAGCATTTGGAAGAGTTTTGTTTCCTTATTGTATCACAGAAGTGGCTTACAGGAGCAGCACCGCAGACTTTCCCAAGAACACAATAAAATTATTATAGGTCTATACCTCATCTAGAATATCATTATTTTCTTGTCATTCCAGTTGTTCTGGGATGCGTTTGTGGAAACAGAAGCAGCAAGAACACAGAAAACAAGCTGCTGGGGTGGACATTTTCCCTGACAACGAAGTATGGGAAGGACAGAAGTGGTGTGAACATGGTGTTTCCCTCTTCGTTGGCTGGACAGGACAAGTGAGTATGAACACCTAGATCAAAAAAAGAGGTGGAAAAAAAAAAAAAAGGCTATGGTAGAAAGTAATATGCTCCAGAATACAGTGTAGCAAAGCAACTGTAATTTTTAAAACAAAGTAGTACAGAAGAAGTAGCCTGAATATTGTTAATATCACTGCAGGCAATTCATGCAAAAGCAGTTTTCCTTGGTTGCCTTTACGCCCTTATCTATAAAGAAAACCCTCGGAAAGGGCGGAGAGCAAAGCTGGACTTACTAGCTTGGGGCTCTGCCTGTTAATTGCTGAACTACATCAGACCATTAAAATCTGAAACTTCATATCTCGCAGCAAGAGAGAATCATGAATACCTAAATTTACCACCTGATTCCTGTGATACCTGGAATTCAGTGCTCAAAGAGAGGTCAAATATAGCTGCTATAGGAAACCACACAATCTGCTTTGGTGCATTTTGGCAGTTCAGAAAGTGAAGAGTTTTTGGACACAGCCCTCTAACAGCCACTCTATACAGAGAAAAGAAAGCTCACTTTCTTTGAGAAGTCCTCAGAAATCGTGAGCTTGATAGGTTCTGGCACCACTGCACCAAAACAACCCCGAGATCCGGTGCCTGGATGCTGCCAACTTCTGTCCACAAAACCTAGAAATTATGTCATCCTAGTGGAAATAAAAATTGCTTTCTACGATTCAGCTGAAAAAAAAAACCAAAAACAACCCAAAACCCAACAAAAACCCAACAACCCGGGGATGCCACCAGACCCCGACAGAGGGGGGCCAAGC
>NW_010104645.1:0-256 GCF_000699245.1 Pterocles gutturalis | reverse complement strand
GTGGCGGGAGGCCCCCGCCTCACTCCTTTCTTCCTCACCCGGGGGCTCCCGCGAAGTTTTGCGGGACTGCTCTGCCCTCGGAAAAGGCGCGCGCGTGTGTGTGTTTGTGGAGGTGTATTTTTAATGTTTTTTTCGGAGTCAGGGAGGCTAAACTTTTCTTTATTTTTTTTTTAAATAAATCATGTCAGGGGAGTGGGGTTACCTTACCCCCCGGGGGAGGTTAGGGGACATGCTGTGCCCGCAGCAGGATCCCGGG
>NW_010104644.1:19794-20295 GCF_000699245.1 Pterocles gutturalis | reverse complement strand
ATTAAATTAATAAAATATTAAATATCAAATATTAAAAGGTATTTCTAGAGAAGATGGATCTTCACAAAGATGCACAATGGCAGGGCAAGAGGCAACAGATAAGTTGCCTCAGGACTTTCTGTCTGGATGTAAGGAAATAATACTCCGTTGTGAGAAGAATTAAAATAAGCTTCATAGAGCCATGGTGGAATCTCTTTTGCTGGAAATAATCAAAACTCAGCCTGATCTATGCAGATCCATCCTTTCCCACAGGAATTTGGGCAGAAGGCTCTCTAGAAGTCCCTTTCAGACCGGTGGTTTTGAGCTCTCACCAGTCTGTCTTTCTCAGGAGAGCCAGCAGATGGCACGGTTCAACAGCAGTAAAAATCCGCAAGCAGCAGGAGGGTGTGTTTCATACTGGGATAAACACTAAAAAAACCCACGTAGACTTAGGAAAAAGAGCTTACTAAGAGGTATTCAGCATAGTTTAAAAAAAAAAAAAAAAAAGTTTTTTTTGGGTCA
>NW_010104644.1:0-19735 GCF_000699245.1 Pterocles gutturalis | reverse complement strand
TCGTGTAGGTTTAGCCCCGTAGGATAACAGTGGTCTCCCCTGTCTCTCCCTTTCTGACAGGAAGGCTGTTTGACCTGTTAAGGAGCATTTTATAGATGCCTTATAGATAGGCAGTCTCATGACCTCATGTATACATATGAGCTTTTTGAGTGAATGAAAGACATGGGTCCTCCAACACAGCAGGGATGTTACAGGTTGGTGTCCAGAAAGGGGCATCACTGGTCAGCAATGTGACCAGGACATGGGACTCTAAGGAGAGAAGGCATTTGGGACCTAGCTGCTCACCAGTTTAGCCCGTATTTCACTCCTCGTGAGTGTCTGAGGATCCTTGGGCAACACAAGGCAGAAAGCAAGCTGAACTGTGAGATTGTCTTCACGTGAACAGAAACAGTTGTTAGAGATGATTAGGCTCCATCTAATTAGTTTTATTTTGATATATTACACTTTTGGTGTTAGTGTACTCTCATACAAGCCGTGAATATATCAAAACAACTTTCTGTTGATGCAAAAGACTTCTGATTAAGTAATATTTGCCTTGGTAAACAGATACAGATGAGAAACTCAGTAATTACAACGTACTGCGTTCAGATACATCCGGCACAAGTGAATGTTGCAGCTGGAAGGCTTTCCCTGGCTCTTGTCATCTTGTACGTATATGCTACCTTAATCTCAGGGAGGAGCTCACGGAAATGAGCAGACTTGTAATATAAACGGTTTTTATAAGCTGATCACTATTTGCACCCAAAGGCTTTGTGGTTGATGTCAGTTTAGAAATTTTAGCTGAGTGCTGGGAGTAAAAACTTACTTATCTTTTTAGTATTGGATTTTTTAGTATTAGATTTTTTAGTATTGAAATGCCATTGCTCCTAATTACAGGACAAAGATGCTGGGTCAAACTGAGCACTTGGAATGTGCTTGATATGATGAAGTAGTAATATATTTGTACAAATGTTTGAGGGAGACAAACTGAGTAATCAGAAATGAGTGTTTGACTGATTAATGGTGGTAGTGGGTGAATTTGATCAAACTGGTTTAAAATAAATTCAGAAACAACATTCAAAAGACCTAGTGCTAGCCCCAGAAGCCCACCCTCATAACACAGTGGTCAGAGTATTGTTTTGAAGAGTGGGAAGAAAAAGAGCACCTTTCCTTCAGTCACTTCTTTGCCAGGTTTGGGAGAAGAATTTGAACAGTGTTCCTTTGTTTCCTGTGGAGCTTGTTTTGCCATAGGCTGCAGGAGATTCAGGGTGGTTTCTTCTGGTCTTTGAAACTGCTCCTCTGAAATATGTACTGGATTAAGAGCTGAAACCAAAACCCTCTCCAAAGAATTTGTTAATCACTGTCACAGTGTCTGTCTTTTTCCCTGTGGCCAGCAGTTGTCTGGGTATTGGAACTGGTGGAAGATGATGATTGTAGTGGGTCTCCACCTTTGCTTAGAGTAGGAGACAAAACTTTAGTTCAAACCTTTACTCACAGTGAAGTAGAGAAGAAAAGTGAACTTCACTCTTCTGCAAAGGTGGCAAGACTGTGCTGTGGAGGACAATAGAGGGATTTGGGGGCTGTTTCTGTGCCATTATGAGTTTAGCCTTGTATATTATAAAAAATGCCCACAATTACTAGATGAAACAGACTGGGGGGGGGATGTTATTTTTTTCCCAAATCACTACTTTCACTACTTTTCAATGTTTTGCATTAACACAAATTGATTTTTGTTTCTATTTAGTCACAAAGGCAGGGATCTTGAGTCTTGGAAACACTGTAACTGCATTAATGTGGTGCTTCTCAGCAATCTAATTAACCCACAAACAGTGTGTGTTTCTAATGTAATTACATTGTTGCTTGTTCTGCAGCTCATTTATTGCGTGACAGTTTGGGGAATCTGTGCCATACTTCACTCCACAGTGTAAGAGTTCCATCAGTCATCTTAATGTCTTCCTTATGTCTCGCTCAGGCTTTCACTTTGAAAAAAAATTACTGTCCCCATTCCTTTTAATATTTAGCACCTACTGAATTTAGCAGACAAGGTGGGGCTTCAAAATTGAGTCAGTTAAATGAGTTGGTGGAAATTTACAGCAGTAGAGCTTGTCTAGTGGCCAGAAATGAAGTCCAAAAGGAGAAGGACAGAACATTTCAGTCGAGCTTCATCAGGCGGGTAGAGTCTGTCGGGTCACTTACAACCATGTGCTGAAGTAGAGAGGTCTTTGCCCTGGGAGTGCTGGAATTTTGGGAGGTTTCTTGTCATCAGCCTGATAAAGTCAGAGCTCCAACACCAGGACCCAGCCATAGTAAAGGGTCATGCAGAATAACATATGGTTATTTTCAATCTAAATTCCCTTTAATGTAAAAATAATGCCACCGAATAAGCCCCAGAATAAGGACAGAAAAGGAGAAGGTGAAATAGGATACATGCTCAGAAATATGATGCCGTGCACAGGAAACACACTCACTATGGATACATACAATCATCCTACGGTATATGTGTCTGTCCTTCCATCCTTGTGTAAGGATGGCAGTGCAATGTGCACAACAGTAGTACTTTCTAGAGGAAGAAAAAACTTGACCTGTCCTTTCACTTACCTCTGGTTTTTTTGATCTTTAAAATGTGTGAAATTACAAAGTAATTGAAAGGGCTTGGATGTGCTGCATGTTTACTGAATTGAACCTTTGGATCTGAGTTTAGTACGGTCAGGATACTGGTGTCATCTGTATAAATGAGGGAATGTTGACTTTTAGGTAAACATGTCCAAAGGGCTCAGAGTTGGGCTCGGGGTTCCTCAGTGCTAAGCAGTGTATAACCATAGAAGTAGGCAAACAGAGCCCTCACTCCTAAAACCACAAGCAAGGAACTCCATTATTGCCCCATTATTGCTCTGCAAAATGCACTGTCTTGTTCCTGGAGTGATACTGCTGATTTTGCTTTCTTCCTTTATGAAACACCATTTGAAGAGTTTAGAAGCTTAGATTTCACTATGGTATTCATGTTTTTTTCCAGACTTTCTGTGCATGTTAACAATCAAATTTTATCACTCTTGATGACTCTCTCTGGACTACATCAATGTCCTTTCTCTAAAAGGCTGCCAAATATTTCACAGAGGATTATACATGTTTTGAAACAGCTAGATTTAATTCTGCCTTCTTATGGCTTATTTGTAGCCATTTGCTGCTGCTGATGGTTTCATGGGTCCTACTCGCACCCAAGCCCTCACTATGTGTTTGTGTAACATATAGTGTTCGATCTTCATGACCTGTGCAGAAAGTTTAGGAAGCAATTCTGCAGTTAGGCTCAAACTCTAAATGAGGTTCATTAGGTACGAATCCATATAAAGCTGAGACAAGAAAATGTGCTGAATCTCATGCAAACGATAACCACACAATGCTGCACATTGTTGTTGATGAGGTTTAAAAGAAAGTGCAACATCCCACTAGCTGGCTTATTTGAACTTGAATTGTGTTTGTGAGTTGAGACCAAGTTGCGTAATGGCTTTGTCAAACCAAAATGTTTGCATTTGTAAACTCATCCTCTGAACAGACTCCTGGCATATTCTTTGTTGCAGATGTTCCACCCAAAATGCTGAAATACATGGAGTTAGTGCTTAAGATAATAACAACAAATCAGAGTCTCAGTGACTCAGAGCAGTGAAACTGTGAGCAGACATACTGAGCAAGGGGCCAATCACTAATGTATCAAGCCATTCATTCTTTGAGAGAACCTTTGTTATTCAGACATGTATGCTTTATGTGAAGGGCTGCAGTAAGGCTAAATGTTAAATCTCAAGATTCAGAGACAACAGCAAAAAAAATCTAGAAAGGGTTGCTTGGGTTTATTTTTAACTAGCAGAAACTATAGCGGACTTTTGCGATCTCATAAGAATAACTTTTCGATGTGTCCAAATTGCCATTCTTACAGAACAAAAATACTAGCTGTCTGATAACTCTGTATCTGAAGTTTACCAATTTCACTTAAAAGGAGATTTTTCACTTAGGAGATGAAAGCAGGGGTCTACGGAGAGAGAAGCCTTTGTTATTGATGGATCTAAACACTGCCTGATGCATATGCCTCCGAGAACACATATAGTGTTGGTGGAAGGAGGGAATAGCTTTGGTTGTAGCTACCAAGGGCTTTGATAATACTTCCTAGAAACTGAAAGGTTTCATATTTTTCAGGAAATGGTGCTTTCAAATGAGGATTTTCTTAGTGTATCAGGCTTACAATTTAAGTGAGGGAACCTCAAGGAAGATGCCCAGTGCAAGGCCAGGAGCTGGATTCCCACTCTTCTCCTGTACCTATCCCATCTCTAAAGATCTGAAATCTGGTTTAAATTTGTCTTTGTAAAAGTGCTGGTTGTGGAGGCAACATCTGTCTGAAGATCTTGGCAGCATGTAAGCAAAATTTTCTTGCATTCAAAATACAGATCAAAGCGTTGAATTTCAACTGGCTAGAAATGCTGAGCTGGTTCTCAGCTTCCCGTCTCCTGAAGCAATGCTGTGGGCCAAACCTTTTGCAGGTTTATGCAGCAGAGAAGTAGCTCTGTGTTGGAAGAATTGCAGCCAGCTGTGTAGGGGCTGATGTGCCTCCAGGGTACATGTTTATGCAGTACTAGCTATAGCCTTGAGTACTGGAGTAGCTTACTGCTAGTCACAGGCAGTGGGCACACCGCTAGGAAGAGACTGCTTACCTCTTTCCGTTTAGCCTCCAAATACCAAGTAACTGGCTTCTGGTTAACTACAGGAAACTCAAAACTTAGGAAAACAGAAATGAGTCTGTCCAAAACAACTGGATGATGTTCATGAACATTCGTAAGAAAAACACCATTTCTAATAGCAGGCCTTTTTCTGCATGAGCCTCATTTATGAAAAGGAAGCTGAGGTAAGGGAGAAAATGATCTATGCAAGGTCACTCAGATTACTTTCTCCTTAGTGGAAACTGTTGGTTGGTGGTTCACCTTCCACTGAACTGATTTGACTCACTAAAACAGCGAACGTGTCTTCATTTTTTGCCAGGTTGTTTCCGTGCATTGCGTAAGTTACAGTGGCTCATGGAGAAATCTGATGAACATAAAAGCTAGCACAACCAAGGCAATAGTTGGCAAGAGCAAGCTCTTATGGTAGTTCACCACATGTCATGAAACTGCTTCTGCTATAGCACTGGTGGCAAGGTATGGCAAGAAAGAGCAGCTGTTCTCAAACTTCATTGATACGTTTGATCTGTTTATTCCACCTGGGATTGGATAAAACCAGTGCCCTCTAACTTAATTTTGTAATCTTTTGCTTTATTTTGGGCATGTTTGTGTGTATAGAGAGAAAAGCACTACCCTTATGATTTGCATTCACATTATATAGACATGGAGAAGTTGACTTTTTTAGGCAGAAACCATGGACAAACTGAGGGAAAGCAACCCTGTGTCCTACCTAGTCAAACAGGTATTGAGCTTTATGGTCATTAGTCAGTTCAAGAGGACATGAAATCAAGCCATTAACAAATTAGTAATTTCATGCAGCTTTTTTCCTTCTCGATGTGTTGAATCATCACAGTTCATATCATCAAACCTGTCTTTCAAACCACAAATGCTTTTTTTTGATTTGTTTTCTTAATGTAAGTGAATTTTTCTTGATTCCAGAGCAGAAGGGCTACTGGAAAACAGATAGTATTGTGAAATTCATATTACTATGGCAAGTGCAGCTGATGCTGAGAGGGAGCAGATGTGCTGGCCAAGGCCTGGGGAGTAGTTCTGGAGAGCCAGGAGCCTGGCTGAAGCCAGGCGAGTTCTCAGGAGGGTGCTTCACAGTGTGTTTTCTTTGGACACAAGACATTATTGCCCTTTCCCATCTCTTGGCTGCTCTTTCCTATTCCTGCAACCCTCTCAGTTGTGCTAACATAACTGCTTGTGATCTGTGCCATAAATTCATCGCTCTGTGCTAAAAAATTATATTTTCATGATGAGAGCTGGGAATTGTGATACAGGGTCAGGAATAAGGAACTGAGAAGGGAGAAGATGGGAATGAGATGGGACCTTCATATGCCAGGATTGCCACAAAAGAAAACAAGTAACGCACCTAAAGCCACCAAAGATTTAGAGAGAGAAACAAACACTTTCAGAGAGATCTGAAATGCAACTTTCTATCTAGCTGCTCTCCGCTTGCTCCTCTCTTCCCCGTTCCTTAAAGGAAGCATGGGAACTGAGATGCTTGGCTGATAGAAAACCACCTGTACCAGGTGCTGGACAACTTCATTGTGTTGGTTCAGTTGCTGACTCAACTCCGTCTTCTCAGTAAAAATTTTTATTATTTTGAATTTGCAATTTTGATAAAATATTCCCTTGAAAGCATTTATTCTAGTACCTCTTTTCTAGTTGAGCTTCACGTTCACCTTTTTCTCCTCCTCACACCCCATCTTCAGGTGGTGGAGCCTTCCTGCTGTTACCCACCAGAGCAGTCTCTCTAATCCTGATGGCTCCTGCTCTTTGCCTCCACCTCTAAGCCACACTTTCTGAAAGGAAATACGGACAGGGACACGTTAGTGTTAGACACATTTACTAGAATCTCCTACGTGAAAATAAATATAACAAAGTAGAATCATAGACTGGTTAGGGTTGGAAAGGACCTTAAAGATCCCTGAGTTCCAGCACCCCCTGCCATGGGCAGGGGCACCTTCCGCTAGATAGTAGTCTTGCTTCTTTGGTACCCAGAGCCTTGTGTTGTTTCAGTGCAGCTATATGTATCTGTAGGAGGATGGTCATGGGGGCAGTGACCTTTAGTTAGAAATATTGCAGTGTGCCTTCATCCCTAGTCTTGAGACAACAGCTTTTTCTTTTTTTTTTTTTGTTTTGTTTTGTTTTTGTTTTTTTCATTCCTTTGAGGAGAATCTGGTTTCAAATTATGTTTAAAGACTTAGGGTTTTGTTTTTTTTTCTTGACACTGCCCCAAACAGATATGTTCCATTGGCAAAACTACTCCTTGTTCTTTAGTTACTATTAAAGTGTTTTTTATTACTCCTTCTCCTCCTTTTTTAATCTGGCAGAATGTCCTAGACAGAATATGCTGATCTGGTTAAATCTACAAATGTTGTTGTGGGCAAAGCACTCTGTGTTGCTGGGACACTGTTATCCTATGTGTGTGTCTGTTTTGGCTATTATGAAACAGAATTTGTGTGTAAAACTTCCTGCAACTGTTTAATGAATGGTAGTCTCCCATTTGGAGATTAAACTCTCATTCATTGTAGTAAATGTTGCAATTAAAACCAAGGACTGTTTTAGGATAAAGAATTGGCTCTATCTGATGAACTTTATATGGCACTTGCCTTAAAGCTAGAAGATACTCCACAGTTCCTTTGCTAACAGGAGTAAGTGGTGATTAACGCATCTGTAAAATGTTCTAGTTGTGTGTTGCATCTTAAATTCCCTGAGCACAGCCAGCAGTAACCCTGCTGTGGAGTTAATAATTGTGGAGGACCAATGGGTGCTTGATGTCTTCTTTCTTGAAAAAGTTTTGAGGGTCCCTGCAAAGCAGAGGTAATGTTTGCCTCTTACTGTTGGTTCTTTTCTCCACTGGTTTCTCTCAGCAATATTTCATTCATTCTAGTGGAAGGTGTCCCTGCCCATGGCAAGGGGTTTTGAACTAGATGATCCTTAAGGTCCCTTCCAACCCAAACCATTCTATGATTCTATGATTTCAGCAAGAGATCCAGAGTCACCTGTACAGAGGCATGAGACCTTTTTTTTCTGGGCTTCTGGTAGCATTCACACTTGGATGAGCAACCTCTCTGCCTGTGGCAGTTCTCTGAAATTCACCTTAAAGAGGTGATCCAAGGGTAACTGCATTACTTGTTCCCATAGCTCAGACACCCGGCAGTTCTTTCTTTTGAAAGAAAGATGCATGCTATCTCTAGATTGATAGCTAGGTTTACAAAAAATCAAGCTTGGTCTTTTAAAGCAAAAGCTATGTAAAGGTGTTGTAACAAAGTCTAAAGCAGTTTTCTGGACCTTTTCATAATGTAACAGAATGAAAGAACGAAACATTATCTGTACAAAAGTACTTGGCATTGATTTATCCACACAATTTTTCTCTTGTAGGTCTCCGTTCAAGGGCCTGACACAACATCAGTTTTGCAGTGGTGTAACACTGCTGTCTTTTTCTCACCGTGACCTTTCAGTGGTGTAAAACTAAGTGTGGTAACAGTGAATTAACCCTTTTTAAAAGGTTAGCTCTCCTTGTACCTTGGGGGAAATAAAAAGATGCAGGTTTTAATTGACAACTGACGATTAGACCATCTAAACATCACAGGAAGCATATATTAACTAAATGTCTCAGTAAATCTAAGAGCAAAAAAGTTTTTTTCCAGAGTGGACAAGACAAGGCATCCAAAGTTCAGTGAATGAGGAGGTGGAAAACCAGTGGAGAAATGCTGTTGTTAGATTACTAGGGTGGCATTGAATAAAGATGCAATACTACAGATTACAATTAATATTGAAAATCATTATTTTAATTGGGGAATGACAACCACAGATTTTTGTTTTGAAATAACGCTTGTAGGTCTTACTATATAATTCCAGAATTTCAAGGTAAAGCACTGGGGTGTACTGAAACAGCAGAAAAATTAGATGGAAACTACCAGATTGTATGTAAAATAATAAATATCCTGCAAAGATTGCATTTTACTTGATGCATGGTGGACTACAAACACCATAAGCCACAAAAATCTAACTCTAGAGAGCATAAAATGTTAGCAATACCATTGTAATTGTGTTATGCATTCAAATAACTTCTTATATATACAGGATAAATGTTAGAAATAATTCAGGTTGAAGCTTTTTGATGAAAAGGGGAGAGAGTTCTACTATAGCCTCATACATGAATTGAGTGAGAATATTAATGTGAGTATAATTCTGGAGATGGATTAGCTGTTTTTACAATCTGAATTTCATCAACCTTTTTATGCAAATGCCAAAACTAAGTCAAGACTGTATATAATACTGCCTCACTGTAGCACTTAAAGAAATCCATGGCTGCAAAATGGTAGAGATGGGGGTTTTCTGGAGCTGTGATAATTTGTGCAGGCACCCTGCAAAACCAGCTTTTTAATATTTTGAAAAAGCTTTTTTTCATCCTCATAAACACAAAAAAAGTGTTCTGGACCAAATTCACCCATGGTATAAGTGAGCATGTAGCTATTCCTCTCTGTGACATGTGTCTGTGAATTTAGTCTCGTGGTGCTGAGATGTGTCCCTAATTTACATGTTATTTCCTTATTCCTGCCCTCCGTCTTCTGGGATTTTATTTCCTCATTCAAAACAACTGCAGATTCCTATCACATTCAGTGGAGTCAGAATGGCTGCCATTTTCTTAACTTACTCATTTAAAGACACTTGGAACTTATTAAAACAAAAACCAAAACAAAACCAAAAAATGAAAAGCTGTATTCTGCAGACGTAATGGACCTAGTCGGGTGGGATGCAGTGGGAGAGAGATGGGGTAATGCGGGTGCATAGACAGACTGAGGAGATGAAGGAGATGACCTGGGAGGGGGCGTGACATGGCCCACAGAATAGTGTGGATGAGACTAGAGGTGACAGAAGAGGTCAGCTAAAATACCCAGCTGCCTGGTGCAAGGGTTTTTGATATGATAGATGGAGATTTCCTCATATGGAGAATAGAGGACTGTTATTTGCTGCTTTCCCTTTGTAGTGACTACTGAAGTTGAACTGCTTACTTATATACTGAAGTTAGGAGGCTTCTTGGAAAAATAAACTGACATAGCAGGCAATATTTAAAAATACGTACGCATTTTTTTAGAACAGCATGATTTCTGGAGGCCTGACTTGTGGTTTATAAAAGCTTAGGATGGGCTGCACTGAGGCTTTCACTTGGAGTAGGGGGACAGAGTCTTTTTGATAATCACTGTGTGCATCAGTCCCTGCATGGAAGATCATATTTTGTTCAATTGGATGTTTATTCTAGGCGCCCACATACGCTGTTTTATGTTTGAATTCTGACCCTCTCCTCTTCCATGTAATTGTACTCTTATTTTTTCTCAATTCTTGGCTTCATTGTCACAGATCTATAACTGGTTCAACCTAAGTTTTGCTGAAACGACAACTTCTTTTTGTGAAGCTGAGCCAGAGAGGAGACAGCGCAGCACCATTTTCTAGCTTCAGATGTTGGGGCTCATCTGAGGTAAGCAAAAGCAGGTAGATGAATGTGTGAGCCTATGCCCAGCTGACAGCTGAAACCAACCGAGGCCCAGAGATGCTTAGCCAGTGGAAGGTATTCCTTCTTGCCTCAGCAGTTACAGTCCAGCTAACCAGAGAACTCAGCTGCTGGTTCACCCAGGTTTAATTTGCAGTTCTTTAAAAACCTCAAAGTGAGCACTATGTGCTTGCAAGAACAGCCAGACCTGCCCACTCCTCTGCAGATGTCTTGGCAGTGCTTTCCTCAATAAGTCATTGCAGAAAAAATTGACCATGGCTTGTGCTGCAGTGCTTCTCCTCCTTTCCTCATTGAGGACAGTCTTAGTGAAATGTGGGGTTTTTTTGTGTTACCATTGTAGAAAAATCTATGGTGTGCAGGCTTGTGGTCCTAGTTTATTTCTTCTCTTTCTCCTATCTTAGAAACAAAACACACACACACAAAAAAAAAAAAAAAAAAGAAAAAAAGAGGAAAGTTCAAAGGTGTAACAATGGAAAAGGCAGAAAAACTAGAAAGGCTTAATAAAAATAAAAGAAATTAGGAAAGGAGTAGGGTAATAAGAACAAAATCAAAAAGTGTAATTTTCACATCAGGTACGGAAACAACAAACTGACTTCATCTGTTTGCTGTAGTGGAATGAACTATTTTTGTTACACCTCTGCCTATTCCATTAGAATGTGTATTTTTCTCTTTAGTGTAAAGTATTTGGGCTCATAATTATTTTGAATGTAGCTAGCACTTGTTCCATTAATGTGTATCCCTTGTTCTTCCAGGTAACTTAAACATCAGAGGTTTTATGGCTTATGAAGATTTCGGTGGACATGTGACTAAACTGGAGCCAAGCTATTTACAGGTAAGGGAATCTTGACAGAAAGTAGTACTTTATATTTAAGAGGCTCCATCTACTTTGTTATGTGAATTGATGAAGACTTTGCAGCCTAAAACTATTGCATGTCTTTGTTACTGCATCTTTCTGGTATGCTGCAATCAGCTGTTGAAGTCAGCCAAGTATTGTACTCTGCCCTCACAAATGCAGCATGTTTACATTCCAGATTAACTGTCAACGTGCCATGCTTTACTGAGAATCTTTAGATTTGAGCTGCTTAAATCTCCAGCAGCAGTGATTTGCCATGCTTTTTTGACCTGCTAATGCTGATTAACGTTTTAGTGGTATTTTTCCACGCAACATTTCAACACAGAAAAATTAACAGATAATAGATATGAAGTGATTGTTTACCTAACTTACCTTCAAATCAGGTGAAAGCCTCAGCTTTTACCATTTTGTCCCATAAAATGCAATTCTAGTATTTATTTTTCCCTGTCCATGTTTCCTGCAACATGGTCTCTCCTGTTGAAGGAGTGTAGGATGTTTATGATGCCTTTAATACTGTATGTTTTCCATCTATGTCACCACACTGTTCTTTGCCTTTTAGTATTTTCTGTGGGTCTTTCTTATGTTGGGAAATGTTTCGCATCACTGTTCCACTCTCAAAGAAACTAACCCATGTCCTGAAAATTTGAATCAATTTGAGCAGATCATAGAAAATGGTTAAGCAAACAAAAACAAAGCAGTGCCAAAAACCTGCAAGAGTGGTGTAATCCCATCCATCATTTCAGGAGAGATGCTGGGGGTGAAGGTAAATTCTTTAGAACACTGGGACAGCTGGTAGCTATACGCAAGTGATTTGCGTGCTGAAGAGCTTTATTTATCATACATCTGTAGACAAGTTTAAACATAACTCTTTTCTCAGCTTCCTTATACTTGAAGACTAAAGATTCTCTGGATTTTATAAATCAATTCTGAGGGTTGCAGTTATGCAGCAAATGTTCCATCTTGTAATTTCTAATTAGCAAGATATATTTCTTGTGATGCCTCATTTTATTACAATCTTTCCTTCATATGACATACTATAAATCATATTTATGGCATGGTTCTTCACTCAGAATGAAAAAGCGTCTTACATATATGTGCTGTTAGGAGAAGAAATTATCACTGTTTCTTTGCACAGTGCTTGTCTATACAACTCTGACTTGTGTGAACAGTTTGAATCCACTCTGACTGCTTGTCTACGAAGGGCTAGTTAAAGTCAGATTGCAGATCTGTAAAAAAAAAGATATTTAAAAAAGGATAGAAGTGTTTCTTTGAAACACCTCATCCCGTTGGGACGGTCCAGTCTTGCTGACAAGGAAACGTAAGGAAATGTACACATTGCATCACACCCTCTGGCAAATCCTTTTGCTTTCTTCCTTCCCACTGCATCAAGATGAAATTTTCTGTGATAACTTTTCCTGTTCTAAATAACTGCTTGTATCTTACTGTATTGTCTATGGTTCAGTGAAGATGAATACGAGGTATTAGATAAATGATATCTCCAGGCAGTAATATCTTTAGTCAGAAAGCTTTTTAGTTTTGTACTTTTCCTCTACAGAAATTAGGTGAATGTCTGGAGATCATATGTAATGGATTCAAAAAGAAGCATCTCTCTCTATTTCACATGTGTTCTTCAGATCAGATACACGAACTGTCCAGGTGTTTATCTTCCTTCACTGCGTCTACAGAAAGTTAGGCAGCAAAAACTTTTATGCAAAAGTGTAGGCCTGACATGTAATTTTTTGGAGCCTATTATTAGGCTGGATGTAAACAATGCAGTGTTGAAAGAAATAAACTGTATACACCAAAGTAACATAGCACCATGACCACCTCAATTAGCAAGTCTCCACTTACAAATCAATGATATAGAGGGACACATCTACACAGTGGTTACAGACAGATGTGGGCTTCTCTGTCCATGGGACATTTGAGCCAGACCAGGTTTGGGCCAGGGGAGCTGCACTACACAGCTTGGTCTGTGCTTAGCACAAATAATCTGTTTTTCACTAGGCTTATTTGCAGGTATCCATTATTTTATCCATAAGACATCTGCTCCATAGCTGGCTTATGTTTGACTCACTTGCAGTGCAGACAGAATTCACTCATAACTGTTAGGATAAATGCACCCAGAGCATCTAAGCAGCAGTACAAAGTGTACAGAGGAACCATTTCCTAACTGAGGAAGTGGGCGGTAATGGGTTCCATCTGTAATTGCAGACAGATAAATGAAGAGAAGAAAAAGCATGAACGGTTTCAGGAATGTTTAGCTTTTTTTGGCTGTTCTAATTTGTTTCTGATAGGCTGATATGAACTAGTATACTGAGAACTGTGCATCAGAAGGAATCCAAATTTTCTATTGCAAATTGTAGCTTGGCACAGGAAATCTCTTCTTCCCCAAGCAGTCTGTGAAGCACAGTAAGAGCGTATACAGAAGGGAGAAAGAAAAAAAGCCCGGGCTTTTTTTCACTGGATGTCAAGAGTGTTATGGACGATAAAAGGAAATTTTGTGGAACAGCTTTAAAGGAAGTGCTAGGAATCCTCTCAAAGGCATTCATCTTATGAATGAGGTGTCTCCTGGGCCATTTTTCACAAAGTGTTACTGTATTTTTCTATTTATTCTGTAGACCTCTTTCTATTACTAGTGACTGCTGTCCCAACACACACCTTTACCCTTGAAGTCCAGTTGTTTCATACCAACTCAACAGCATGTAAGTGCCATGACTAAAAACAGAAGCTCAAAATTATAGAGCACTGCTTCACAGCACAGAGCTCATGCAATTCAATGAACTTGCCTAAGAAAAGTATTTTTAAGACTGATACACATCATTCTGCATATAGAGTACACTGCAGCTAGAAATTCTTCCATGTACATAAGAATTGCTAGATATGGAGGTATTTACCTTTTGTACTTGCCTTTGGTTTACCAGTATTTCACCAAATATATTTTTTCTTGTATCCGAAACAGAATATTTACCTGACTGCAGAGTATTTAGAAATACCACGGATAATGAAAATAGACCTATCTTTGCTGCAAGTCTGGAGATATTTGTATCCAGTGCTACAAAAAATATGAATTTGAAGTAAGGTCATGCCATCAAATCAGTGGAATCCAGAAATGCTCTGTAAGAGATGCAGTATAGAAGTGGATGCTGGATTACTTCTAAGTGAAAGAGTTTGGAAGTTTCTCTGAAAATGTAATTGAACATAAGACAAACCTGGATGCAACTTTAGTTCCTTACTACCTCTGTTAAGCAATGCCTATATTCTTCATAGCCTTTCTCAATGAAGAGAAACAGGAACCTCCAACATGATGTGCAGCCTTGATCACACCGGGAAGTACCTTTTATTGTCTAGCTAGGGTGGTTGGAGTGACAAGGTTCTTAACTTTAAAATGTTGCATGTGTGTAACAAGTCTCAGGCTTGCCCATATGCAGGTCACATGCTGTGACTGAATTTCTTGCAAAAATTTTGCCTTTAGAAGTAAGGGAGCTGGCTAGACAAAGTATCTGATGTCTTCTATGTTACTGGTAGGTAATTAGGGAGGATTGCTTTAACCACAGAAGAGTCAACTACAGAGACACTAAAGCATTCAGAAAGGACCAGGATTTTAGGAATGGACAGTCCTCCAAGAAGTATTGCCAATCTGTGTCTCCACTGCTTCTGCAAGAAAAGTTTTGCTGTTGCTGGCTTCACACTTAAAAACACACATTTGATGGCAGCCTTTCTAAAAAACCAATTTCAGTAGGGGGAAGAGGTATTGAAGAGACTGGACTGACCACATTGCACAAGGAGATGGTGCTAAGCAAAACAGGTCAACCCTGTAGCCCTTTTATTAAACTGGTGTAATCTGGTTTAAGTGCTAAGGCAGGGTTCATGGTGAGAAAAGGTAAAGACACCATTGTAATAACCACAAAAGACAATCTAAGGATTTTGATTCCTTCATACACTTTAGGAAGGAAAGGTGGAGCTGGATATAGAAAGTGACATTGTAAAAATGGAAGAATGCTTTGGTAGGGCTTGGAGCCTTGGTTGTTTTAACTGCATGATTATTGTACCGAGTAATAAGTCCTGCAGTGTGCAGCTGTTGTCTTGTAGAAGGTTGTGAATCAGAGGGTTGGTAGTATTAATGCTCATAAGCACTGGGCTTCAATTACAGTTTCAAAAAATATAACTGAGGGTTTTTATGACCTCTCTTCTCTTTAAAGGAGCAAAAACAACTAGCCGGACTTAAAATTCTATGCAGCTAAGTGTCTTCTAGCAAGGATGCAGTGAATATGTAATGATCACCTCACTAGTTGGGGAAATAGACAACTGGCAGCTAAAATGACAAATTACAGGATCGGAGTCTATTGCTACATCCAGAATGCTAGACAGACATATGAATGTTTGCTTGTTAAAACCTCTCTTCTGACAAAAGAGAAAATCTAACTGCTGGGCATATCCCTGAATGATCCATGTTTAGGGCAGTAGCTTGGGACACAAAACCCCATAGTGTAAATTACAGCTCAATTTATTATGATTTTTGACTATATTGTCACATTACTTTTGGTAAAGGGAATTGTGCAGGTAGAGCTTTTGGTTGTTGTTTAGTACCACTGGAGATAGTGAAGAAAGGATTTAATAAGGAGATACACCAACTGCAGTGATCAGGCACAGGGCTTAGTCATACAAGCATATTGACCAGCAATGTCTCCCCCTCTACTCCGCTCTTGTGAGACCCCACCTGGAGTACTGCATCCAGCTCTGGTGCCTCCAACATAAGAAGGACATGGACCTGTTAGAGTGAGGCCAGAGGAGGGCCGTGAAGTTGGTCAGAGGGTTGGAGCAGCTCCCATACAGGGACAGGCTGAGAGAGTTGGGGTTGTTCAGCCTGGAGAAGGGAAGTCTCCAGGGAGACTCTATAGCAGCCTTCTAGTACCTAAAGGGGGCCAACAGGAGAGATGGGGAGGCACTCTTTATCAGGGAATGTAGTGATAGGACAAGGGGTAATGGCTTTGAGCTAAAAGAGGGTAGATTTAGATTAGCTATTAGGAAGAAATTTTTTCCTGTGAGGGTGGTGAGACACTGGAACAGGTTGCCCAGGGAAGTTGTGTCTGCCCCATCCCTGGAGGTGCTCAAGGCCAGGTTGCATGAGGCTTTGAGCAACCTGGTCTAGTGGGAGGTGTCCCTGCCCCCGACAGGGGGGTTGAAACTAGGTGATCTTTAAGGTCCCTTCCAACCCAAACCATTGTATGATTCAATGATGTTTTACGTGCAACTGGCCCCTTTTATAGATTTTTCTGCCTATTTCCTCTCTGTTCCTCCCCAGTTCCCTTCCCTAAACACTCCTTAAGAGTAGCAAAATTTCACTGACTCCCTTAGAATATCCCAAATCATTATGTTCCTCTTGCTTCAGTCTTCTTATCAGTTGCAAAGCCCAGATTGGTTGCAAAGCTAGGCCAGTAATTTCTTAATGGCCCATCAACTAGTGACTGGAGACTTTTGGCCTTTGGCATTGCCTCTGTCATTCCTTGTCTACCAGCTTTGTGTCTCTGTGTGTTCTCGTTTATTGCTTTCCCCTTTGTGTGTTATCCCCTTTGGCACTGACAAGGTCCTTGATCAGATAACCTTAATAGTGCATAACCTTATTTGGCACCTTCCAAATACCTTTACAATTTATTTTCTTTTGTGATCTCATTCTGTTAGTCCCACTACCTACAGCTGTTTTAAAAACTTATATAACAGTATTATCAACTGAAATTTGGAACCAGGTCTTCAGGTAGATTTTTTTTAGAAAAGTTAATAAATGTTACAGATTACTTTAAAAATAAATAATAATCAGAGATTGCTGCATAACTATATTTCAGAATCTGGAGCATTAAAAAGCAGTAAAAAGTAAATACCAAGAGACTTACCAATGCTGAAAGGGTGCATCTCCTGCTAGCAAATACTACTATGTCTTCCTGTGTTAGTTTTAGGACCATGCTCTTTCTCCCAGTACAGTCTGCTTTCTCACCCCAAATCTTCTTTTTCAGAGACCTTTTTTTTTCCCCTGAACACTCTGATTTGCAGCACTAGAAAGCTGAGGCCCAGAGGTGAGGACAGTCTGTGGAAGTGGAAGCCCATACACTTACATCAGGGCCATAAATCCTCATGGTTGCTGCCCCATCTAGAGACACAACGTGTGTGATGCTGTTGGTGCTGGTGGATGTGGAGGGAAAGGAACCTGGAAAACCTACAATCTCTTTGGCCTGCTTCCCTCTCACAGTCCCTTGGTGCCTCAGCAGTGTCCCAGCAAGCACATCAGGAGTGTGTGTGTGTGTGTGTTCATGTGTGTATGCGTGTTTCACACGAGGGCACCTCTCTGCATGTGGAACTCCAAATTACATCTTGGGTCATCTTGGGTACAACACTGTAATATGAAGGTGTCTCTACTTTTCTGTTCCTAATACCTGTTTGTGCCATTCAGAACCACTGTTACTGTGTCTCCTTCTTCTTCTTGTATGCAACAGTTTTTCAGATTACTTCCCTTCCCCCAGATGTATATTTCCCCCAGACATGGTTTCACCAAGCTCTCACCTTCTGTTTTTGATCAAAGACCCTCTGAATGATTTCTCCCTTCTGACTGGTGGTTGACATTCCTCCTGGTTCAGTAACATCTAAAAAATACATTTATGTGGTATCCCCTTACTTTTCCTCATCCTAAATGCGTACTTTAAATAAAAACAGATTTACCCTGATCCCTAAATCTTCCATTAGCTATCTCCCTTGACCTCTGTACTTAGCTATTTATCATTACCCTTTGTTTATGTTCATGGAGTTTTTCAGTCCGCATGACTGTTTTCTTGCTAGCTGGCTCACATTTATTTTGCAAGAGAGATTTTGTAAGGCAGGTTGCTATAATTCAAGGGTGGTATTTGCTGCATTCTTTTAATCCACTAATCTTGTATTTCTGACAGAAAGCAGTCATGAAGAAACAACGTAGTGCTGAAAGACAGAAGGTGCAGCTGAGTTCAAGACATGCAGAATCAGGAACTCACAGGGTAATACAGTAGAAACAACTGTTGATAGCTGAGGCTTCCACTTATAGGCATGCAGAAGTGTTTTCTTTTTGCCATTTGTCTAAATACACTCTGTCAGTGTGAACTACTGCAAATATGCTAAAGCAGCAAGAAGAGTCAGGGGAGATTTATGGTTCCCCTTGCCAGGTGGAGCAAGTATATGTTTCCAGAAAGGGGAAGAAAACAATGTAACTGAAGTTTCAAAAATCACAGGTGGATGTTGAATAGGAGAACTTTGGTCTTGATGCTGTAGGACAGGTTTTTTGGAAACTATTTTACCTGATTTTGAAGGTCTCAGCTGTCACTGGAGAAGATAAGGATTTTATTTTTAATTTAGAATTCCACTTTAGCTGAAGCTGAATCAGGTCTGTTGGCCTCAGGAAGTAGCTTAGGTGCAGAAGTCTGCATTTTGTACAGCTGCTTTTGATCAAATGAAACTACTTCCTGATGTTATGAGAGAGGAGGAGTTTTAGTTGCCTGTTTTACCCTGTGCTATGGCAGAACAGAGAACAGTAAGGCTCTTGTTTCTTATGCCCAAGATGTACATTTCTACAGATCACTTTCCACATGCTGCTGGTGGGATTACAGACGTCACTTCAAGGTGCTACCCAAATGCTTCTTCCTGTCCTAGCAAATGGTGTATGGTCTGGAGGGACTGTTATTGCTGCTATGTCCTCCTTCATGTGAGCATGAGAAAAGGCTGTAAGCCGCTTTCCCCAAACACTTTCACAGGCCCTGGACACAGAACTGGAGCTGCTGTTGCCACCACTATGAACATATTTAAAAATATTTGTCATGAGGATGGCACATAAGCAGGTGAAGCTTGGGGAATCCTGATCTTCATGGGTTTGGTGGATGCCACCGACAGTGAGTTTAAAGAAATCTTTGTCCCCAAGGAGAAGAATGGTACCTTCTCCAGCTGTTCCCTTCTGCTGACAGTGTTGCCAGGTCCTGTAGACTCAACATGAGGGAGTAGACTACTTGATTTTTCTTTTAAAGTCAAACTTCTGTTGCTGTTTTGTCCATCTAAAACAAAATCTTACTGCTTTCTGACTGCTGTGACAGTATTTTGGGGGCCACAGAGACATATCCTGGAGCTTATAAACAATTCAACAAATCAAGATAAGAGTCAACTATTTTTTATCTACAGAATGGAGCCAGTTTTTTCAGTACAAGTGCCATGGGAGAATTTCTTTGCCAGAAGATAATTGTTGCTTTGACTCAGTTTATAAAAGTACACGTGGCCTTTTGCATTTTTCATAGTTGATAGGGCCACTGCAATTTAGACTGTCATCTCAGAGGAAGGACTGAATTAATGTTTATTAACTAATTATCACCACTTAATAACTCCCTAAAATTGAACATCGCATTACTTCTGATATAAGCTCATTCCAGGCATCCTTACTGAATGATGTAAGGCAGTCATATGTAGTTCCTTCATTTTTATCCCTGTTCATCTGTTTTGCAGGTTCTGTGGTTCTATTATCTTTATTAAGAATAACCTTTATGGGAGAAAGATGAATGTAAATAGCATTTCTATATCTACTACTAACATCCTAATCAGATGCCTTTCAGTTTTTCATGTGTTCTCTCATATGTGATGCTTAAGCATAAGCGTGCATCCCAGGGTCCTGAAGGAGCT
>NW_010104643.1:0-1591 GCF_000699245.1 Pterocles gutturalis | reverse complement strand
GAAAAAAAAAAAAGAAACCACGAGATCGCACCAAGAATTCACCAAAACCTCAACTTTCTCACCCCAAAAAATATTCCCATTCATTTTGGAGGGGAAAACCCCCCCGTACGCGGCACTAGAAACCCCCCAAACCAGCCAGAGCGTGTTAATTTTTAATTTTTTGATTTTTTTTTAAGGATAATTTGTCGGCACTCACCCGGGCGACAGGGGATACACAGCCCCCCGGAATCCCGGATCAGCTCCATCGTTTCCTCGTTGACTTTCACCAAGCGAATGGGATAAACGTCGGGCAGAATCCGACTGTTGAATCCGCAGGCGCCGACCTTCCAAAAAAAAAAAAAAAAAAAAAAAAAACCCCAAAGATAAAAAACCCCCCAAATGTCAATTTTTTCCCCGTTTTTTGTGCCCGCCACCCCTAATTATCCGTTTAGCTCCCTTGGGAGAGGACGAGGAGCCGTCGGAAAAGCCAGAAGAGTTTTTTTCCTTCCCTGCATCCCTCCCTGCTGGCACGGTGCCTTCCTCCTGCTCCTCTTCCCCTTCCTCCTCCTCTTCCTCCTCCTTCTCCTTATCCTGTTCCTCCTCCTTCTCCTCCTTTTCCCTCCTCCTCCTCTTCCTCCTTCTTCCTCCTCCTCCTCTTTTTCCTCCTCCTCTTCCTCCTCCTATTCCTCTTCCTCTTTTTCCTCCTCCTCCTGCCTTCCTCTTCCCCCTCCTCCTCCTCTTCCTCCTCCTATTCCTCTTCCTCCTCCTCTTCCTCTTTTTCCTCCTCCTCCTCTTCCTCCTGCCTTCCTTTTCCCCCTCCTCCTCCTTTTTCCTCCTCCTTCTCTCCTTCCTCCTCCTCCTTTTTCCTCCTCCTCTTCCTCCTGCCTTCCTCTTCCCCCTCCTCCTTTTTTCTTTTCCTCCTCCTCCTCCCCTTCCTCCTCCTCCTCTTCCTCTTCTCTTTTTCCTCTTCCTTCCTCCTCTTTTTCCTCTCTTTCCTCCTCCTCCTTTTTCCTCTTCCTCCTCCTCCTCCTCTTCCTCCTCCTCCTGCCTTCCTCTTCCCCCTCCTCCTCCCTCTTTTCCTCCTTCTTCTCTTTTCCTCCTCCTCTTCCTCCTTTTTCCTCCTCCTCTTCCTCCTCCTCCTCCTTTTTCCTCCTCCTCCCCCTCCTTCTCCTCTTCCTCCTCCTCTTTTTCCTCTCTTTCCTCCTCCCTCCTCCTCCTCCTCCTCCTCACCTTCCCGTCCAGGTTGGCGATGCTGCAGTTGCACTCGGTGGCTCCGTAGAACTCTCCGATCTGTTTAACGCGGAACCGGCGGGTGAACTCCTCCCAGATGGCGGCTCGCAGGCCGTTGCCCACCGCCCCCCCCGCCAGCCTCACGCCGTGCTGGCTCTCAGCCTCCCGCCGCGGCTGCTTCAGGAGGTACCTGCAGATTTCCCCGATATACTGAATAATCTGAAGCAGCAAACACAAAAAGCAGCGCTCAGGCTTGGCGGGAGCCTTCACGACGCCCCGGAAAAAGCCAATCGCGATGCCGATCGAGACCTGGCTGGAATTTTAATAATTTTAATTTATTTTTTTATTTTATTTTATATTATTTTTTTAAATTTTAATTTAT
>NW_010104642.1:0-15260 GCF_000699245.1 Pterocles gutturalis | reverse complement strand
ACCTGAATGATTCTGTGATTCTATGATCTCCCTGCTCTGGGGGGAGCTTAGTAAGGAGCTCTTCAGAAGCTGCTCTCCATGGCAGAGCACGGCCTCTCCAATGGGCAGAGATGGGCAAAGCAGTGCAAGACTTCTGCAGCACCCTTCCCTCCTGCCAGGCCCTGCTGCATGACCAGAGAGCAGCTCCTGCGCAGGGGCACACGGGACCTCTGCCCAACAATCAGCATGGTGACAGTTTGCTGACAGCTTCTAGTGGCCACAGGCGCCAGCAGCCACCAGCACTAGTGTCTCCTGGGCAGAACTGGGCCTGAAAGATCTCTCCATGCAGCTGCAGAGGTGCTCTGTCCCCTACCAACATGCAACACAGAACCGCTTCCGACACACACGCCAGGAACGTGGCTTCCTCCTACTCATCTTCGCAGCAGGATCAGACTGGAACGCACCACAGTGATGTTCGCTGAAGAAGGTGCCCTGCAAGCTGCTGGCTAACCGGCTGGGATCCAGCCAGCCGTCATGTAACCGAGAAGCAAGGAAGAGGAGCTGGGTTAGCAGCAGGATCTACGACTGTCTGCCGCAGTGGTGTGATCCATGCTGTACAGCACAGCTTCGTTCTGTCTCGGTGGCCCAGCCTGATCTGCGAAAGTCCAAGGCTGTGCCCTCCCCACCCCAAACTAGCACCAGCAAGGCACACACGTGCCTCTGGTCAGAGCAAGTCTATGCAGGAACACCTCGAAGGAGGATCAGGGGAAATCGTCTTTGTGTAACACACAAATCCCAGAGGCTGACAGACAGTCATTGACCTGGGTGTGGAAAAAAGCATTTTGCCTTGATGGGAGACAGGGGAAGGGTATGGGGGGAAGCCTGCTGGAAGCAGGTGGAATGGGCAAGACACTGGGAAAAAACAGAGACAGACTGGCAAAGTGTGAAAAGGGAACTAACCTAGAGAGTAGAAAAATTACGGAGGTGCAGTGGAAACTGGAACAGAAGGAGCTGAATGAACAGGCTCTGGATGAGAGGAATGAGCAAAGGGGTAGGAGCAAGGCTGGAGCCATGCTGGGACTGAGAGTAAGGGAGAGAAAGGATAATACAGGGTGAAAAAGCAAGTTGACATAGACGACTAAAGTAGCATGGAAGTCATTCTGCAAGAACCCAGAGAGATCACCAAAACAGCTCTAGAAACTAAGTCAGGCAATTTTTGAACAACAGTCATCATAGGAAATGTGACAGGCAGAAACACCAACGTTCAAGCCTAAATAAAAGCAGCACTGAGTAATATCACTTGAGTCAAAACCAGCTGTAGATTCAGAATATACAGAAGAGCTCCACATGCTGCAGAGGCTACTTTTTCACTAGGTGAACAGTACAGCCTCCAACAACATGAACTTTCCTTTCTGCATGCATAATTTAAAAGCAACAGCATAGAGAATGCACTACACTGAGTCACCGTATGAATTATGGAGGGCAACGGGGAACTCGGGACTTCCAACGCAGCATGTACGTGATCCATAACACAGAGTGAGTTATTTTTGTATCCACCAGATACTTTTCTCAAGTGCTCAAGTATATGGCCAAGGAACCCCAAACAGGAAACTCAGAAACTGTACAGATACAACCATTTACATATGGCAACTCAAACTTCCCAAGCTGCTAGTAGAGACTTTCAAAGCAACTTGTTTCTTGTCTGGACGGAGATAGAGTAGGAAAAGGAGATAAAGAGAGAGAGGAATAAAAGAGCTATCTACAGCTTTGCAGAGGAGGAACGTGAGTCCAAGGGCCAGCTTTCAGCTGCTCACTTTTTCTCAAGTCACACATGATGATCTCTAAATAAATGGCTGGTAGGAAGAGAATGAATGTCCTTTTTTGCAGAGCAGAGCCATGTGGTCTAGCAGAGCCCTCCACCAAGCCTGGCAGCCAGGTACCAGTGGTGAAGTTCATGCCCATCTCCTGACTGTGCTTCCCAGGCTGCAGCTGCCTGCCTGCACTGAGCATGAAATCCCGAGCTGTCATTTCACGTTTCCAGCAAGTTAGAATGTTTTCTTCCAATCTGCTGGTTTCAGCCCCCCCTAAAAGAGCCTTGTAGGATCACTTTTATGGAGGATTTTGTTTCATTAATTCCACGTTATAAAATTTGTCTCAGTTTGGAATTTATGCATGCTCTGAATACACTGGAGGGGGTGGCACATTAATAACAGTGAGCTGCACCAAGTCAGGAACAGATAACAGCTACTGCTTCCAGGCTGGTGTTTCCCTGGGGACGTGGAACTGCTCAGCATGGCAAGCCAAAGCCCAACCCACTGCCCAGTGCCACTACCGACAAACTCATCAGGAAGAGCTGGCAGTGTCCAGGGGCATGCCAGAGGTGCTCATGCAGCCTTTCAGCCACTTCGGTTTCTTCCATTGCCAATTTCTTCCCAGCTCCAGGAAATAGCACTTTTCTTTGCTAACAGCCCTCACAGAACTCCGCTAATTAATGTATTATCATCTCAGAAAACACATTCACTGGCAGCTTGTCCCATCTGCAAAGGGACAGAGCAACTAGTGTACATAAAACTAATCCCAGCATTGACCTTCAGGACTGGAAAGAAAAAAAAAAACCCCAAACAAACAGGCAGGGCCCTAAGCAGTGATGGAAAAAACTCAGGCAAAGGATTTTCAGATCTTTCTGCTTCCACTATGTAACAGATTTCAGAGATTCCTTCCTTTCCCACTTTGAGGTTCCTACAGGTAGATTTTACATTTGTCTTCTCCAGTTCTCTGTTTTGTAGGAGGCATCAGCTGCATCTACTTACAAAACATTCATGAAGGATTACAGCTTTGTAAGGGAATAATGCTCAACCTTTCAGCCCTCTTCAGACAGCATTCACATCCTTAATGACATGGAATTTTTCTTAATGCCCAAGAGGATTCCTCTAGTATCTCTCCTAATGCAGTTATTTCAGACTTCCTATTTAATAGATAACATTACAACACTATTAAGGATAAGCAAGAACATAAATATATTAATTGTTACTGCATATGGCTTCAATTATATAAAGCTGAGTCCACATGCTGTAATGGGCAGAGGCCAGGACCCTCCCTCTTTTCTGCGAGCACCGTGGTGTCTGGTCCTAGCCCTCTGCAAGGTCCCCTTCAGCAAAGCATTTGGTTGCAAAGTTAACATTTGCATAAGGTATAATCTGTAAGCAGCTAAGCCCAGAAGAGGAAGAAAAACAGCCCACTAAAATTGGAATACTCTAAATCCTTTTCAGAAAAGGCAAGATAATCTACCTCAGTTTGTTGATGTCATCCACCTCACAAAAAATCCCCCGGTTAATTCCTGGGCAGCTGTTCCACCTTCCAGACCTGCAGCTCCGGTGCATCTATGCTCTTCCATCAAGACCTCTGTTGGAACAGCTTTTGAGGGCATTTTCAGACAAGCACCACTTATAATTCTGGGTTTCACAGAAATATTTTGAGGGCTTGGGAAAGGCTGTATGTTCTCCAGGGCCCAGAAGAGCTGGTTTAAGAATTTACTTAGGGCTACAGTTAAAGTGGCACATCAATAACATTTACAAGCCTGCTGAGAGCCAGGACAGAATGGTTTGGCACCAGGGTTCAGAATTTTAAGTGTTTTCAAAGAGCAACAACACAGCTTTGCAAAAGGAATGTGCACCCAGGGCTAACAAAATCGAAATTTTTCTAGCTCAAAAAGGTGTTGAGACAGAGTGCTCTGGGGAAACACCATGTGTGTGTGCCGTGTTTCTGTTCTTCCCCACGGGTACTTAAACGGCATTCCCAGATAATCCAAGGAAGCAGATGACAGGTCACACTCCACAGGGAGGCAAAAATTCCTGTGCTCCCTGCTGTCTGACCCAGGGGGGTTGCTTTTCTGATCCCAAATATGGCACGGGTGCAGAAGCCCTGATCATTCCAGCTGGGCACTCAAAGACACAGACACACAGTGAGACATACTCCTCACCATTCCCGACATCAGCTTCCCAGCTGAATTCAAAGTAACATTCTTCCATGGGTCGAGTAGTGCATCAAAATAAAACCCAAAGAAAACTTCCTGCAGGCACCCGGTGCAAGCCCTGAAGCAATTGTTTCATACAGCACAGCTGTGGGTGATGCAGAAGAACGGTGAGGTTCGATGTGTACCTCAGGGGGATTTGATGATGGGTGAAAGTGGCCCATAAATTTAGTTGTACAGTGTTAGCTTCTGCATAACCCTGCCATTGCGTATTATCATTGCTATGATTGCTATATATTATACTAATGATATTCTATTAAGAATCTTGCAGGTTCAATGGAATCAGAATTGATGGCTGGCAACTTCCCTGAGATTGACATCCTCAGCTTGCAGACCATGGACATGGACTGTGCCGGGTATACCAGAAGCATAAATTCCAGACACATTATGCAACAGAGACTATACAGCATCCATCTGCTGCGTCCAACAACATGCTCTACCAACTGAGTGGACTCTGCATCATTTTTATCTTGCTTTGAAAGATTGCCATGACAGATGGAGCCCAAAGTCATGGACTAGATGAACTCAATAAAGTTATGGAGGGGTGGTCCATAGATTAAGGGAAAATAGTGACATGAATGGTATGGAGTAAGGGGTGGAGAATGTCCTGGGTTAAGCTGAGACAAAGTTAACTTTCTTCATACTAGCTAGCAAGAGACTGTGGTTTGGACTTGTGCTCAGAAGAAAGCTGATAAAAAGTGATGTTTACGCAGCTGCCAAGGTCTTTCAGCTTCTCTGGCTGTCTGCAAACAGGAGAATCTGGGAGGGAGCACAGCCCCAGTGACCAGCCCAGGATTTGATCTTAGGTTCAGGATTGAGACCCAGAGTGGCCAATAATCTATCCCATACCGTACACGTCATGCCCGGTATATAGGGTTTGCCTCTTGCCCCATTCTGGTAATTCTCCACATAACCCAGGAAAGCTTCTTTGTCAGCCTCCCCATTTATTCACTCACAGCTTCTTTATCATTTCTTGCCTACATTAAACATCAAACAAAGTCCGCTGGGAAATTCTATCTAATGCCCCAGTTAAAACTAGATGAAATAAGTTATTCAAGAGGCATTAAGTTTGCTTGACACTTTCAACCTTTGATAAAACCATGCTGCATTTGATCACACTTCCTATCCACTCTCTTGCAACATCTTTCACTTTCTTTAATTATTTTTTACAAAATCCAAGACTGTGCATAATATTAAGATCAGACTAATATAAGTTGCTAATATAAATAGGTTGCTAGAGTTGTGTGTTCACCCTGTGAAGCCTGTAAGCCTTTTGCTAAATTTTCTTCTCTCATCTGGAATAGAAACCCTGAAGAGTAAATCAGCACTCTCTCAACCCTTCAATCATTCCACTCCACAACGCAGACAATTTCTTTAATTAATTTTCTGCATTTCTCAAGGTTTGCTATTAAATCCAAACCTCATCTTTCATCTATTTTGCAAATTAACAAATCATATCTGCTTCTGATCCCTCAACCCAAGATCTTGTTCTGAAATCAGCTCTTGTGCAAGATGTTTGCTACTCACTACCAAACATCTCTAAAACGATACATTGCACCATCAATCAAAATAGAACTGTTGTGATCCTTTTCCCCTGAGCCTACACGCTTTGCTTTATTGTTTTCACAACTGTCCAGCCCAGAGCCTTAGCTAAATGGCTTTCAACACATTTAGTTACAAGTTTTGAGAACTTTATAGTGGCTTTGTCCCTAAAACTAAGTTACAGTTCAAAGTAATTGCAACCTTTGAGATAATACTTTATTTGCTTTGTAGAAATTACCTTAATTATCTTCACTGGTCTATGCGTTCCCACATGTCCTCAGAGCGTCAAGTCTCCCAGATTATTCTATCAGTTTTTCCAACTTGGGTCTCACCAACTGAACTTTTACTGAACTGCTTTGAACCAGACAATGAGCTGATCTGATCTTTAACAACATGGAAATTGCTATCGCATCAGGAAACATGTTTGGTTCTTCCCAATAACTGAGGGTCACAGCTCGGTAAAAGCTGCTTCTGTTCAGAAACTCACCTGTAGAATTCTCTGCAGGATTGAAGGAAGAGCGATAAATGCAGCCATGTTGTTCAGCACTTGCATTGTCAAACTCTTCAAAGCTGAAATATCAAACACAAAAGCCACCAGCAGGTCACTAGGATTCAATGAGCAAAGAGAGACCAATCTTACAGATTAAGAGAGCTTTATTTCAGTTCATGTTTTCTAATTTGGAGATGGCTTTTATATTTTTTTTCTTCTGTACATTCTGCACTAAGCACACAGAGCTTTTTGTATCAGAAAGTACATTTTAAAGTTTCCAATAGGTGATGCCTCTCTGTTCCCCTCCCATGCCCTACCAACCATAAAAGTTCACATTTTGAGACTTACTTTGTAGCACTGTCATTCACTTTTCCTGCTGCTACCAAAACCCAATTGGGATGCCTTGTCCATGTTAATAGTCCCACAGACTCCAAAACTTCCTAGAATTAACCTTTGCACGGAACTTGCTCCTCAATCCCCAGTTCTGCCAAGTAAGAGCCAATATTGAGATATTCATGGACCCAGCAATTCAGCTTCTTATTCAGCAATCTGAATAACGAGCTGGTTAGAGGAGTTTGGGAAGTATGCACATTAGGAGTGAAAACAAAATAGTTACACAGGATCCAAGTGTATTATCCTCTCCACATTTCTGTATCACTTCAGGTGATTACTTTCCTTCAAGCATTAGCTCCCAAAAATGGATCATCTAGGAGACATTTTGAATTTAGAGGAAAAGATGAGCTGCAGGAAGAGGGGTGGATTTTTATTTTTGGGTTACTGATCTCTGCAAGACTATCCGCAGGAGTAACAGGGAACGGTCACTCTAAGGAAAGAAAGAGAGGAAGGGCGGACAGCATGATAACCACCATGCTTGTTTGTAACGCACGTGATCCGTAACCAGGCACAACTGCCATCAACCACTGCGGAGCACAGGGCTGGAACGGACCAAAAGACAGCATTCTGTCCCAAGACCACAGTATTAGTTTTGGGCCCCTCCCCACAAGAAGGACATTGAGGGGCTGGAGCAGGTCCAGAGAAGGGCAACGGAGCTGGGGAAGGGTCTGGAGCACAGGGCTGACGAGGAGCGGCTGAGGGAGCTGGGGGGGTTCAGTCTGGAGAAGAGGAGGCTGAGAGGAGACCTCATCACTCTCTACAGCTGCCTGAAAGGAGGGGGCAGTGAGGGGGGTGCTGGGCTCTGCTCTAAAGGAACAAGTGATGGGACAAGAGGAAATGGCCTCAAGTTGCACCAGGGGAGGTTTAGGCTGGAGATTAGAAAAAATGTCTTCACTGCAAGAGTGCTCAGGCATTGGAACAGGCTGCCCAGGGCAGTGGTGGAGTCACCATCCCTGGAGGGGTTCCAGAAACGTGTGGATGTGGTGCTTGGGGACATGGTTTAGTGGGTTGGGTGGTGTGGGTTGACAGTTGGACTTGATGATCCTTGAGGTCTTTTCCAACCTTAATGATTCTATGACTCTAAGTCTCCCATAAAGGAGGGCTTTTCAAGATGTGCTCCTGACACCCACAACAAATCCAAGGCACTAGAGAACAAGAGAATTTAGCTGGTGTGTTCAAGTTCTAGTGATTTTATAGACAACAGAGAAGTGCAGAGGTAAGCATACCAACAGACCAGGCACAGCAGATAACTGTATCATGCCAGAAGTTCCCAAAGCGCAGGCTGCAACCTACTTACAACCTTGAAAGCCTTTGTTCACGCTGCACACCTTGGCTTTTTCAGAGACCTTCCTCAAGGGAAACGACTTACTAGCAGAGGTATTGTAGGGTCCCTCTTCCACTCAGGACTAAAAAAACCCAAGTATCTGAGTGACAGCTGCAGCCCACCAAACACCCAACCTCAGCTCAGACATACAGCCAGGGCAGTTCAGGTGTACTGCAGGAACTGGGAATTTAGGGATTGAGTAACAAAACTGCTTTTCTTCAATTCATTCAGGAGAGGAGGAGAGACAGCACACATATTTTGATGAATATTTGGGATCACAAAAGCCAAAATACTTACATTCGGAGTATCGACACTGTGAAGAACCAGATAATTTCTGCGGGGACATCATAGCCTCCAGCAGGGGAAACCACAGGGCCTGCAACCATCAAATGCGAGGGAAAAAACAGTAAGAACATGGCAGTACTAATGTGAGCTGTGATCAGAGTCCACTTCTAAAACCTCCCTTCCACATTCTTAAGAACAGAACTACATTTCTCATGACTGCAAGGGAACAAAACGGAAACAGGTTAAAATAACCTCAGAGCACAGCACCCAGGGATCTGCTTTCGGTCTAGATTTCTCAGACCTTAGACCAAGATACTATTTGATTGGGGTCTGAGTGCAGAAGACCTTTGGCTCCTGTTGCTCCCTCTTCTCCATTCTCACCTGTTTCTTTACTGGAATTGTGCAAACAATCTGCTTCATTCAGTCACCAGCTAATCCTCCACGTGAGATGCAAGCTCTCTGGTGTAGAGCCCGCTGACGTAACAGGCAGAACGCAAATGGATCCCAGCTGGAAAGGGGCATCTAAATTCTCCAGGCAGTATACAGGAGCTGTGAAAATTCACATAATACTGCACTGGGGAAGCTGGTCCTTCACTTGGCGACCAGAGTCAAATCTTACTTGGCCATCACCAAAGCAATTCCAGCAGGTGGAACAGGACCCAGAGAGAGAGCAAACGCTATCTCAAACCTATCCAGCCAAGCCGGCAGGCCATGAGCACTCGGGGCGTGCGCTCAGACACCTCTTCAGCAGCTCTCTGTTCCACAATAAAATCATTTAAGAGAAGAAACCAAGCAGGTCACCTGGTACACTGGACTGTGCTCAGAAGAAATTACAGAATTCTTCCAGACATGCCACCTCTTCAGACACGGGAACAACATTCTCAATTTTGAGTCTGGTTACATAAGTTACACATAATTTTGGGAATAAAGATGCCTTCTACGTCACTGACGTTGGCAAAATGGAAATGCAACCTCAGTGCAAGGAGACAGGCAAACCCATTTCCCTCTGCAAGAGCTCAAGCAAGCTGCATTGTCTCCACCCCTCGCAGAGCAGGCTGGCATCCAGTTCAGGGTTTGTGAACACATTCAGAACAGCAATATTCTGCAGCCACAGTGGAGCAGCAGCAGCTTTGGGCACCATAAAGATGGCTCAAACCTCACTACTATGCCTTCTTTAGCGTCTGATCGACATTCAAGCCAAAATTTCAACCAGAGCTAAAAATGGGGGAAAGCATGTTGTCTCATCTGCTTCTCCACTGCTGATATGCACTTTATTCTATGCTTCATCCTTTCTCTCTTGTGGGTCTAAAACCTGAACCACTGCAAGAAGAACACAAAGCAGAGGAAAACAACGCCTGCTTGAGACATATCAGCATCCAATAGATATGGAAAGGAAGCATATAAATACATGGTTTCAGGAGACGCAGAGGACTTCGCTGATCTTAGTGATACATTTTGTTATTACCTTACCTCTCGCTGTTGCTGGTCTAAATTGTGTGAATTTCTCTGGCAAAGGGCAATTGTTTTCATTAAGGTATCTTCAATGTTTTCTAGCAAGGGGAGTTCAGCTGAGCCTACGATTTTGAGGAAAAAGCAAATTGTAATTATAAAAACTATTAGATATGTTAACTTCCAACCATTCAGCAAAAGAAAATCATGCTGTTCATCTGAAGTCTGTTCACTACAGTGAGCAACTAAATTACAAAGACAGGTCCTGATTTTTGGCACTATTCCTGAATAGCACGATAAAATTGGCATATAAAACATTTTGTGTAATTGAATAAGGAAGATCTTAGCTGTGGTTTAGGATACAATTAAGTAACAAATCTGGGCACTGCATTTAATTAGGAGCCCATGAGTCCTTAGGCTAGTGAACAGAGCACCTGTGCATATACTCATTTTCTGTAGGCAGAACATTCTTACTTCTCAGAGAAATTTGCTTCAAATAAAAGCTACTTCCAGATGTCTCTCATCACTGTTCATATATAGCATCTTCTAAAGCTCAGTAGTGGATTCCAACATAGGAAACATGTCTGGTAAGCCAGTAAGAGAATCAGTTAAAATAAAAAAAAGCTGACAGGGCAGCTGACCACAGCCACAAAACCCCATCCATCACAGATTGTTCTACAAGATCAGAGTAAGGAAGTGCCATCAGAGCAACTACCACATCCACGTGAGCATAAATTTTAAAAATGTCACCACAATACCTAGAAACCTGAAAAGGGATCTCATTATGCCAGGTGTCAGGAATATGCGCTTTACATTGTTGTGTTTATCTCTTTTTAATAGAAAATGGGATTTGACAACTCTTACTTTCATAATCTTGCGTAAGCATCAGCAGCTTGCTCTGCAATCGCTGAAACAAAAGAGAGAATTCAGAACAGTGAACCTGCAGAATCTTGATAGAAGCGTTTTTAAAAGGTATGGTTACCAAGGCTCACCCCCATTTTCTTCCCAAAATGACTAACGTAGCATGAATGTCTTTCCAAATATGGAAAGGAAAACAGGAGCTGAAAGATTATTTTTGATGAAGAAAAACAAATTTCAGTGTCTATTATCTACTAGATATTTGAAGACAGTCTTCAAAACATGCCAGAAAAATATACTGATCTGCTGAGTCTGCAGACAACTCAACATATTGTTATTTGACAGAAGGTAAATGCTTCCATGGATTCTAGTGGGAAACAACTTGAGCAATGACAAATATCAAACCTTAGCACAGGCCATCATACTGATGAAGAGCATGGCAAGAATGTGACATTCAGGATTTCACTGTGCCGTACCTCAAGCATAACCAGAAAGGCACCATGGATATCTCCCTTCTTCTCCAGTAAATATGAAGAAGCCTCATGGAGCTGATGTTTCTGGGTTATCTGAGTTCAAAAAAAGAAAAAAAAAAAAGTTAAAAAAAGTTAAATGTCTATCTTAAGAAATCTGTGAGTGTTTGTTTACTCCACAAGACAATGATGACCAGATGGTCAGAAAGGATTGTGTCTCCATGTGATCACAGGCACGGTTCCCAGTCTGAGCACTCCTACTTACCCCCCCCCCCACCAGCTACGTTGCATTTATTTCTCAACTTGCACTATTGCTACCACCAGCATTAAAATCTTAAAAAAAAATATCTAGAAATCAAGCTCAAGACCAGATTATTATTAAAATTTCTATCAAGGGAAGCAATAGCCACTCTCTCAGAGCTAGTCAATTTTTTGGCATTGCCTTCCAAAAACCCCAGGCCCATGATTTCATATTCCTTCAACACATTAATCAACATTAACACAGCCAATCTGCATTCTGCAGTCACTCAGCAGCTTCAGTGCACTTACGGCTTTTTCCTTCCTAGCCCTGAGACTAACTTCAGAATCAGAATATTAAATAAAGCTAACCATGCTGCAGGAGAGCATTTCAGCAGCTCAAGGGGACAAACAGTGTCAGAAATGGATTGCAAGAGTATCCGGGAACTAACCCACAAGCTAGGCTAAAGTGCTTGTACAGTATTTTGAAGAGGTAGGAGCTGACTGGAATACTTCCCCTACTCCTGTCCTTGGGCGTCTTTCCTACCTGGATGGTTTCTTCCAGTCTGCAGTATTCCAGAACTTTAAGTGTCTCCAAAACCTGGTCTGGGCTGTACTGACACAGCAGCTCAACGAACTGCTCGGTGATGCAGGGCGGCAAGTGTATCAGGTCTTGGTTAATGCCTTCTCTGGAATAAAGAAGACACAGGAGACTCAATCAAATTCTAGCTTGGAAGTTTGGATGGAAAGAAGAGTTTTTTATTCGATTGTGTGTTGCCTTTTATCCTTACTACAGAAGTAAAAAATCTGGCTTTAAGAGAAAAAATATGCTGTTTCTACGAGTTAGTGGTGCTGGAGGGCTGTTAGTAGGCAGCATTTCATCTGTTTCACACGTTCTACCGATGCTTCAGTATAAATTAGACTACTAAAGACCCCTGGTGAAGAAAGATTCCAGCGACACCGCTTCAGCAATTCTATGGCAAAGAGGTACAAAGAACTCACCTAATTTCTTCAATGAAACCTTATGGTCTCCGAGTGATCTTTTTAGATGCTGATGATCTACTTTTCCTATAGACCTTCTCTGCATGTCTTTGAAGAAATATTTTGTTGCTCCTGAAACTTTTCTTTGACCTGCTTTATCACATTTTAATGTTTCATCTGCTAGAATATATTCCCTTTTATCTACCTCATTGAGACATGACTTCAAGCTTCTTATAGGGAAACATCCCTATTTTTATTTAGTTCCTCTTCTCAGACAGAAGAAAACTGGTGAATTGGGTTTTGCTCTTGCAGAAGAGATAACTCTGTGCACTTTATGGTCCTTGAGAGAGCAGATTACCAGCCGTAAGGTTTTGATCCAGCCCTGCCGAAGGCTGTGTCCTCTCTCAGGGGTTCTGCAAGCAGCTGCACTACAGAACCACGTTCAGCTGGAACCAGGCACCCGCCTCATCTCCCAGCACAAGATCTGCTCAGTCACCAAAGGCAGGTGAAGTCTCCAGCCCCTGCTGTGCCTCCTGCCCTTGTTTTCTCCTCAACTCCCTCTGACCTGTCACCAACAGCACTGCTGTGATGGCCGGGCACCCCCCTGGGTAGGGCTGAGCCCTTCTGCAGGGTTTCCTTTCCGATTCTAGCCAAGGTAACTTCTGCAGGTAAAGCTCAGAGTACAATTAAATTCATTTTATAACGATGTCGCTGCAAAAACGATTTCTCCAGTTCCTTTCCAGGAGCAGCTGCTGGCACTGCAGCAGCTCATGCACTGGCCGTTTTCTAATCCCTCAGCTTATTATTAAGTAAACTCCTCATGTGGGGGAAACAAAACAGAGAACAGAATTGCCTGCAGACTGTCCCTGTGTCCTGACTCCTTTCTACTGATCTTGTTTTTAAAAAGAGCAGTGTGAGGCAAGAGATTTCAAGAGAGTTATCACGGAAAGGACGATGCTTTTGTAGAGACAGACACAGCACCTGCAGCCCTTCAAAATGAACAGCAGTTCGCCACCACTGCAGGTTAAACTTCATGGGGCGGCGCTAGGACTGCTGCACCATGCAGAGAAACAGCAGAAGTTTATCCTGCCTAGGAGACAGGGCACTTAAACTTGTTCTGAAGCTCCTGCTAGCAAAGAGAACAGATCAAGGTATGTGTTTTGTTTCGTTACCTTTCTGAACAGAAATTCCTGATCAGGAGAAGATGTGTTGAGGTGCAAAGCCTACAGCCATGGGATGGAAAAGGTCTGATACACACTATGATCTACATTTCCTGGGACCTACAAGAGCTAACAGGATTGGTATCATCCAAGAAAGGCCAGGAGAATGCTGTGCCCCTAGCAAACCAAAAGAAGCTTGCTGTGATTACAGTGTTAGTCACCTGATTATAAATGAGATTTGCCCAGAAATGAAAGCCCCACATGGGTACTGATCACAGTGTCCAAAGCATGGACACAGTTGTACAAAATTTGGCATCCAAACTATTGTGTTCTGACATCAAATAAAGAATGGACTTCTGAAGGACCAAACAAGAACTAAATTCTGGCCTCCTGCATTCACCAGCCACTCCTCCCACAACACACCCCCTATAAATTCCCCCAGCGCCCCTAAGGGAGTGAGTGTTCTACTCTTTTCACGACTAGACTAAAACAAAGAAGCACTTTCTATCGAAAATTATCTCTGTCTACCGAAACAGGAAAAATGGCAAGTTGCACATTTTTAGTACAAGAACAAACTTCTACTGTGGAAATAACTCTGGCACACCTAGTATTCACCACTTCCTGAGGAAGCCAACCTTTTCCTTAACTGTTTCTCTTCAGAAATGCACAGAAGAGAGAATGGGAGGAAAGCTGGATTCTGGCGGTGTTAAAAACTAAGCAACACTCTCGAGATTTGCAGGTCCTGCTCAGCCCAATGTGACTATGCTCATCTTTGATATAACCACACCAAACATCTCCCCTGCCAGACCCTACGTGCTCTTCCCTAAAAGGAAGAGATCATTACTGGCTTCTCACAACCCCTGGCACGAGGGAGCCCCGTGAGTGCCACACCTGGCTGGCCAGTGAGAATAGCCACTGTAACAGAACCTGCAAGTTTAGGTATCTGTTAATATATTTATAGACCCAGAACACTGTATTGCTAAGTAGTTTAATATTGTTGGCCTAATACACAAACATACTGCAAACAGACATGCTTCACTGCCTTGGGTTTTTAAGAGGAAAAAACTTAAAAGAGTTTCAAATGGAAATGTAGCGAAGGCTGTGATTAATGAGCAGAGCAGTACACACTACATTCTGTTTTCCGTGGCTGCTTATAACATACAAACATATGGACATTTGATTTTAATTTCCCCAGGCAATTTCTGTTAACCCTGTTTCCTCCCTTCCCCCTTCCCCTTCCTTTAAAACAAATCTCTAGCTAAATTAAATGGGCCAAATTAATCCCTAACGCAATTCCACCAACTAGGATAGTTATACTAGCACGATGAGCCTTGTACCCATTTGATCAAGCAATCATTCAGATTTGAGACATCAAAAGCTCATTTACTGCTCTAAGAGTCTTTATTTTAACAAGAATTTTGCTCAAAAAAGCATATAAACATTTAGTTAGACTGACTGCCAAGAGACAGATGTTTTCAGAAGAACCTAATCACTATTCTACATACAGATACAGGTATATACACCCATACACAGAGTACAGGTGCATCTGCAGATCAGGTCTTGCACAGCAAGCCTTCTCCCTCCTTCCCCGCCTCCCTCAGGATGTGGTTCAGCTCATTTCAATAGCTCTTAGAAGCAGACAACCCCAGAGCACTGCGAACAGACCAGAGGACCTTGAATGTTAATAAAAATAAAAAGCCCCTCCAGCCATCTAGGATCTCTCCAGAACACTTCCTACTGACAACATGATTTAGTAACAATAGGTTAAACCCTGGCCCTGACCTTCTGCTTTCAGGGCACTCACTAGAATCACAGAATAGTTTGGGTTGGAAAGGACCTTAAAGATCATCAAGTTCCACCCCCCTGCCACGGGCAGGGACACCTCCCACCAGCCCAGGTTGCCCAAAGCCTCATCCAGCCTGGCCTTGAACCCCTCCAGGGATGGGGCATCCACAGCTTCTCTGGGCAACCTGGGCCACTGCCTCACCCCCCGCACAGTGAAAAATTTATTCTTAGTGTCTAGTCTAGATCTCCCCTCTTTCACCTTGTACCCGTTACCCCT
>NW_010104641.1:0-3390 GCF_000699245.1 Pterocles gutturalis | reverse complement strand
CTGCAGGCGGGCATCGCCCCGGCCCAGGGCCGCTTTCTGTGCCCGGCTGGTGGCATGTCCCCTTGTTCTCTGTCCATGAAGAAGTTAAACCTGTAACTGAGGGGATGTGTGAACAGGGAGGTGGTCTTGGAGCTGTCTGTCCTGGCCTTGAGACGATGGGAGGGATTTACCCCTTGTCAGGGATTAGGGAAGATGCTGCCCTTGGGGTGTAACATATCCCGAAACTGGGAGCCTTTTGTTATTAGAAATCTCGAAACCTTATTATAACGTGAGGAGCACACCTCCGGGTACCTGGAGATGTGAAAAACTGACCCCCACTCACCAAGGATGAGTAGTAAAATGAAGAAACACCTTACCTTCAAATCAAAGCGGGAAAAGAACTGTAATTTCTTAAGAAGAGATAAGAACTAACCATTATAATTAAAGGGTTGGGGCAAACAAGACACAACCAACATTTTGAGCTGTATAAATACCCGATATGACTGTAACCAGGGATGCTTGCTTTGCAGGGTACCACCCAGCACCCATCTCTGCGCAGAAATGCGGTAAAACGGTGTCTCGACTGTGTGCGGATTGACATTGCACAGCGGGTGATGAACTCCGGTTTTGGGACAAGATTTTGGTGACCCAGGTGGGACCGCACTGAGCCTTGCCCGGATCGTCTTGCCGTACTGATGGGGAGAAGCAGTTTGGACTCCAGCACACACTGACGGCTCCATCAGCTGCTCTCCCACAGTCGGGTGGTCAGCAACACAAGGTACAACACTGAAAGAGTCACCCTGCCCGCTGGTGACTCCTTGGCAGAAGCAGCTCATTAATTGAGGCATCAGGTCCCTTATTTACTGACCAAAGGGTTCAGAAACTAGGCTGGAGATGAATTGTCTGGGGCTGTTAAAAAGGTTTTGCTGACTGTGGCACTGTTTTCTGAGGGAACAGGTACTATATGTTTGACAAATAATAAATGTAATGATTAATATCTATTCTTAGGCTAAAAATCCCAGCTCATCACCTTGCGGCACTGTCAGGAAGATCATGTCTCACACAGAGCTCAGTTAAGGAGGTGCATGATCATCACTGCAGAAATTGGCCCTGCTCTCCATAAGGCTAGTTCATGTTCCCTACTGGCTTTTTTTGGGCTGATATTTTATGATAAAAGCCACAGGTACACCTTTTACAGCATTGTTGAGTGCCTGCATTTAAAAAGAGCTCTTGTTCCATGTTGGAATCGCAGAGTTGTGAAAAATCGCAAAGGTGGGAAGTAAAATGGACAAAAGAGAAGTTTAACCTCAAAATCATCCTTGAGAAGTTCATTAGAGGGTTTGTACTCGACCCTGGGTCAGGGGCTTTGCTGGATTGCAGAGTCAGGATGGACCCATCTGAAAGCCAGAAAAACTGCACTATGGGAGCAAACTTCCTGGGTGGAAGAACTTCTGTTAGGGTTTTATTTTCATCCTTTATCCATGCTAAATAAATTTAAAATTACTTTTGTAAACTTCTTTGCACAAAGAGTTAGTTAGGACTTTATTCTTCAATTACAATCTGCACGGAAAGTAGGTTATACAATGCTAGTGCACGTTTTTATTACAGGGAAGGCAGAAGTTAAGGAGTGACAATGAGACAGTTTCATACAAGCTTCAGCAGATCCCGTAAGACAGCTGAGGACCAAAGGTTGCACAGAGACCCCAGTAAAGGTGACAGAGGTGACAGATGATGCCCAGCACAATGGCCCCTGCGGTCAGTGGGAGCGGTCCAGGGGATGCTTCCCTCCCATCCCCAGGGCGAGTGTCTGACATAGAGACAACTCACCGGAGATTGCAGTGAGAGGCTTCAATAGCTCACCTGCAACTTCATTTCCACCAATATCCCCCAAACCAGTGCTGTTGTCTCCAGCTTTACAATTATAAAAATAGTAGCTCGCCACAAAGTGGCACTCCAGATTCATCCCTGCTCGGTTCTTCCGCAGACCGTTGCTCTTTGTGTTTCTTCAGAAACCCCCAGGCAGGCCTGGGAAAGATACTGGCAGCAGACAGAAATCCTCCTTGCAAATGCTTCACCAGCTGAAGCAATCTCCTTTTCTCGTTTTCACTGCGGTTGGACACTGTAAGCTCTTATAACAACATCACATAACTTTTCAGAAAGGCATTCCGCTTTGTGAACGGTTTGTTGTTTTTTTTTTAAATTTGCCATTAAAAAGACTAAAATGTGACACTAGCTCGAGATCAATGGTATAAGCAAGAAAAATAGGACTGATTAAAATATTTTTTAAAAACCACAACCTTTTTTCTTCTTTGAAAAAGGAAAACTAGGTTTTAAGATACTACAAAGTTCACGAGTACAAAAATAGTTACCTTTTAGAAATACCCAAGCCTACAATCACGTAAAATAAGTATCAACTTAATATAAAAATCTTCATAAAAATATGGCCACCTGTATTTAACCAAGTCCTCAAACCTGTCCTACTCTGCTATAAAGGCTTTGTTGAGAAATTTAGTTCTGTCTAAACGGCTATTTTATAAATCAACTATGTAATAAGTAAAAACAAGATTAAATACTGCTGTTACTAGAGAAATTCCAGCTTGAGAAGGGATGAGAACATCAGGGGTCACAGGATGATGGCTGTCTCATGCCACGTTACATTTATGGCAAAAGCATAACTGCAGAAAATTAACATGAAAGTAAATAGTATTTCCACATCCCAAAGACAGCTTGAAATAATTGCACAAGTTCCTTGCATTTAAATGTTATAAAGCTTTACATGTGTGCTTGAACTTACAGGGAGCGCCTCCCTCCTGTGCCAAGTGCCAGCACAAGACAAGTTGCCGTGGACTCTCACTGGAGAGACGAGACAGTGTGCTTTGGCTGGCCCCTGAATCCTGGCTAATTGTTATTGAGAGAGGATAAAGATCCATCTACCAGGTCTGATAGACTTTACATGGCCAAGAAGTGCATGCACAGCCAATAAATAGAAAAATAAAAGATATTATACTTTTTTTTCCTAACTATGTAGTGTTCCTAAAACAGTAGTAGCACAACTTTAAGCTCTACATGTGAGTTTTCATCCAGTCTAGATTGGCTGAACTTTTACAAAAATGCATACATAACCTGTAGGATTTGAAAAACAGAACACTGGCTTTGTTGGTGCTTTTTTTTTGTTTTGGAAAAACTGTGGTCCCAAGTGAGCCCTTCTGTGGTTTTAATAACTCTAAGTGACCATCCTGGACAGAACATCAGCTTTTTGCAAGTATCAAATCCTCTTTAAATTTGTAAATGGTACCAAGGTTTTGCAGAGGCTTTTGAAACTGCAATGAGCTTTCTCTGAAGGTACAAAAGAATGTGGTATATATTCAAAGGAGAAATCAAATGCTTTGAAAAAAAACCCCAAAAAGATCT
>NW_010104640.1:0-486 GCF_000699245.1 Pterocles gutturalis | reverse complement strand
ACTGTCTTTCATGCTGTCATGTTCCCAACGTTGTATTTATTTCCACTTTTAGTTCATCAAAACCAGTTCCTCTTGATATGTGTCCTTGTAAGCCTTGTAAAACACAGGTATACAATTTCTCTTCTTACAGAAAATAATTCTAAACTTAAATTACAATTCAACTTCTGGGAAACGCTAGTGTAGTGCAAAAAATTTTGTTTCCTCTGATGGCTCTAACTGTTACAGTAGCTGGAGTATTATAGTTCCTGGATCTTACTTCAGAAATTGCATTCATTTCTGGAGCTTACTCCTGAAAATTAATTGTTTGAAGAAACAAACAAAATTTAAGAAACTGCAGAATTGAACTGTAACAACCAAAAGCACTGCTTCTGCTGTGTGTGCAAAGGAACTGCGGTCTTTATTCTCTAGACATTGACATGGTTACAGAGACTAATTACAGAAAAAGGTGACCAAGAGTTTGACACTTTGTGCATCCCTCAGGTCACT
>NW_010104639.1:363-701 GCF_000699245.1 Pterocles gutturalis | reverse complement strand
CCCCAACCGTGTCCCCAAGCCCCCATCGTGTCCCTATGATGTCCCCGTGTCCCTGCAGTGTCCCCATGTCCCCATGTCCCCTGTCACTCACGTGGCAGCCGGCTGGGGCCACCGCAGTGTCACCGAGGTGTTGAACTGCTCCAGGTCCGTGTCCTCCACGTCGGCGCCCCGACACGTCCCCGAGGCCACTGTCCCCAGGGCCACCACGTTCCCGGCCACGTCCAGGTGCAGCGTCAGCTGGTCCGAGAGCTGGGACTCCACCAGCGCGCACTGGGGACACGGGGACAGCGGGTGACACGGGGACTGGGGGCACTGGGGGGGCAGGGGGGGACAGAGGG
>NW_010104639.1:0-249 GCF_000699245.1 Pterocles gutturalis | reverse complement strand
TGCCCCCTGTCACGCCCGTGGCAGCCGGCTGGGGCCACCGCAGTGTCACCGAGGTGTTGAACTGCTCCAGGTCCGTGTCCTCCACGTCGGCGCCCCGACACGTCCCCGAGGCCACTGTCCCCAGGGCCACCACGTTCCCGGCCACGTCCAGGTGCAGCGTCAGCTGGTCCGAGAGCTGGGACTCCACCAGCGCGCACTGGGGACACGGGGACAGCGGGTGACACGGGGACTGGGGGCACTGGGGGGGCA
>NW_010104638.1:0-956 GCF_000699245.1 Pterocles gutturalis | reverse complement strand
GAACAAGCAAGAGGAGTTACAGATGTGCACGTGCGTACAGGGCTATGATGTCGTTGGCATCACTGAGATGTGGTGGGATGGATCTCATGACTGGAGTGTAGGAACAGAGGGATAAAAACTCTTTGGGAAAGACAGGGGAGGAGGGGAGGGGGTGTTGCCCTCTATGTCAGAGACCAGCTGGAATCCATGGAGCTCCACCTGGGGATGGATGAGGAGCTGCCAGAAAGCTTATGGCTCAGGATTGAAGGGAAGGCAGGGGAAGGAGATGTTGTAGTGGGGGTCTGCTACAGGCTGCCTGACCAGGAAGACTGAGTGGATGAGGCCCTCTACAAATAGATAGAAACAGCTTCATGTTCACCAGCCATGGTCCTCATGGGAGCCTTCAGGCACCCCGATATCTGCTGGCAGGACAACACAGTGGGGCACCAGCAATTGAAGAGGTTCCTGGGATGCATTGATGACAACTTCCTCATCCAAGTGTTAGAGGAGCTGACAAGAACAGGTGCTATGCTGGACCTTGTCCTTACAAACAAGGAGGGGCTGGTGAGTAATGTGAAGCTCAAGTGCAGCCGTGGCTGCAGTGACCATGAAATGGTTGTGTTCAAGATCCTTAGGGGGTCAAAGAGGGTGCACATCAAACTCACTATTCTGGACTTCGACCTCTTCGGGGACCTGTTTGGCAGAGTGTCGTGGGACAAAGCCCTGGAGAGAAGAGGGGCCCAAGAAAGCTGATCGGTATACAAGGGCCATCTCCTGCAAACACAGGAGCAGTGCATCCCCAGAAAGAGGGAGGCGAGCAAGAACACCAAGAGGCCTCAGTGGATACAGGGAGCTCCTGGACTTACTCTGGCAAAAAGAAAATATATAGGGAGTGTAAGAAAGAATGGGTTAGCAGGGAGGTGTACAAAGGGGCTGTCCGAGCAGACGAGGATCAGGTTAGGAAAGCTAAAGCCCAG
>NW_010104637.1:12405-12725 GCF_000699245.1 Pterocles gutturalis | reverse complement strand
TCCAACCCAAACCATCCTGGGATCCTATGGTTCGATGATCTTGTTCACCGTAACGGTTTAAAAGCGGCACAGGCAGCCCGGCATCCTGCAGAAGCCGAGTGCTTTGCCCTGGTCCTCCAAGACGGGCTCCTCGGGCATCGCCGGCTTCCTGTGCGATGTGTCCTGAGTCCAACAGGGCTGGGAGGAGGTGGGGCCGGCACCAGCCAGCTCGGGAAGGCTGCAGAAGTTTCAGTTCCCGAACAGGTTTGTAACAGCACGGCGCTGAAGATGAGCAGAGGCTGTGTCGGGCGCCCCAGAAGCTCCCCCCAAAACTGCCCAGG
>NW_010104637.1:4761-12341 GCF_000699245.1 Pterocles gutturalis | reverse complement strand
CTGACATCCCACTCGCAGCGTCCAGTGTCATCCTGCAAACCGCTTCCTCCCGCTTCTCAGCAGCTTCCTGTGTGATTTCCTGCGCTGGCGTGTACCAGCAGCTCAAATGGGAGGATTCTTCAGTTAGAGAAAGCCTTTTTCCATCTTTAGAAGCATTTTGTTTAAACCTACTTACCCTCTTTAAAGCATTTTTCTAAAAGGTTTTCTTTTTTTCTTTTTTTTTTTTTTTTTCCTGGAATTCAAATTGTTTCTTTCTACCGTCAAAATCCTTCTTCTGGCTTTTTGTTGGTTTGTTAGTTTGTTGTTGTTGTTGTTTTTTTTTTATATAATACAGGTTTTGTGATCATAGAAACCCCAAAATTCACTATTTCTGTTACAAAATGTATTTTCTGAGCTACAGCCCAGCAAAGTTTTTATTGCATGCACAAGAACTGATTTTTCACTTAAATCACTTACTGATCTTAATAGAATAGAACATCTTGGGCTTTATTTCAAAACCAAATTAATTTCCTTTCCATCCTCATCCAAAATCCACTGGGAAGAGCAACGGGCATGGTCATGGGCACGTTAAGCTCCATGCTTCAGGGCAAACTCTGACGCTACTTTGATGGATCCTAAACGGAGGTAAGTTGGCATCTCCTGGCAGCTCCTGGAGCTGAGCTTTGGCAGAGGTTGAACCTCCTTTACTCTCAGTTAGATTCTTTTAGTCTTTCTTCAACTGCCATCCACCTTCCATTGTGTGTTATAAACCCTCCAAACGCCATCAACTTTCTTCTTGTGCATTAATATGTGAATTAAATCCATTTACCTTCCCCTTCGTCACTTTTATCTGGGTACAAATCCACCTAAGGAGGAGCCAGCTGAGGCAAAGGTGCTTCGACTGCACCATCTCTGCTCTGAACATATTCTTCTCCGTGTCTTGTTGGCTTGTCTGCTGAGACTCAAACCAATTCACTTGATCTCTTTTGTTATTGAGAACACTGTTGATGAAATAACCCGCAGGATCTGTGCAGCACAAAGCCGAAGCCTGGGCAGCGCTGTGGGGACCAGACGTGTTGCTCCTGACCAACAGCATTTCCTGCGATCAGCACAGTTGCTGCTTACCGCAGGCTGTCACATATTTATGCACAAATTCCAGTTTCTGAGAACTAAACGAGGATGCTCTGGGCTTCCCTGCGTGTGAAACTTGACAGGTTTGGTTCCCGCGGCGTGGTGAAAGACAATCTCAGCTCCCAGAGTCCATCCGTGGGCTTGTGCTCGTTCTGCCCGGGTTTTTCAGCTCCGGTAGGCACCTGCCCACATTTCAGCTATAGTATCCGTGTTGTGTTTTACACTGAGGGCTGAAACCAGGAGCTAGACTTCAGGTTTTATTCTAGAATACTGGTGTGACTCCAAGGAACCCGTTTCGGTTGCAACAATCTCAGTTCAACAGTAGTTTCTGTTTCACACACACTGTTTTCAGAAGTTGTTGACCCAACCCTGCTTGTCTGGGCTTCTCTGTCATGCCGACACCCTCAGTGTGAGACCCCCGCGCTGTGCCGCGGTGCTTTGTTCGCGAGCGGTGGTTCTCGACGCCGGGATTCTGGCTGGTGCTCCCCAGCTGCAGGTACCACCAGCAGCAGCGGGTGATGAGCATAAGAACTCTCTGAGCCCCAATTTTCCTATGGGTGCTGGCGTTTGCAGTCTTTAGTCAGCTCATTACCCTTTGTGGCCTCAGTATAATGAGGATTGTGCTACTTGGGCTCTTCCCAGGCCTCTCATAAGGGTCGGTTGGTTCATGTATATGGAAGGTTAGAATACATATGATGCTTTCTGAGCAAGAGATCGAGACTCCTCGATCACCTATTTGATGCCCAGTGGCTTGTAGCATCTTCATCGCTTTCAGCCAGAAGCACTCAGCACACGCAGGGCAGTATCGGGCACCTTTGCGCTTTTATATTTGGCAAGGTCGCAGCAGCTGCGCTGACTTACCCTGGCCAGCGCCTGGCTGCCCAGTTCCTTAGATTTCGGTTCGGTTTAGGTCACAGGCTGCCTTGGAATTGAGCAGGGCTGTGGATGTCTCAAGATGCACTCGACAAGCTGACATGGCCCAAGCTCTGAAAACAAACCACGAGCTGTGGCAGGTGTTCCTGTGATCCCCGAACACCTACAACCTTCCTGCCTCACTGTGCAGCTCAAATTATTCCCTTAAATTGTGTTTCTGCTGCAGGTATTCTGCTTCCATCCAGACATGGCTTTTTTCAGAATTTGAAAAAATCATTTTTTCATCGATGGAACTGGACTTTGAATCCCATGGAGCGGCAGGATGAGCACGCTGTGGCTGTGCCGCCCCATCTGTCTTCTGCACAGAGCACAGCCACAGGACCTTTGGGCTCAGCTGAAAACATTACACTCCAATGAAACCGGAGCTAAAAATAGGAATTACTGGAAAACAAAGGGGACAGCCTGACCCCAGGGTTGGCGGTCGGAGTACAGCAGCAGTGATACGGAATTGAATGCGTGTTTCTAAACGAGACGAGAACAGCTCCCAGGAGCTGCCAAGCAGAGGTGCAGGCACAGCTCTGGCTGAGGGTTTCTCCTTGCAGGTGAGAGGGCTCCTTGGACTGCCCAAGCTCCGTCCCAAATACAGACCAGGCTCTTTGGCATATTGCAGCTCAGCTGCCTGCAAAAGCTCTCAGGTGGACCAGACCTGACTCTTAGGCAGCAGAGGATTTGAACGAAACAGGGAAGCTCTAGATAACCCTGATGAAATCAGAGTGGGTCACTGTAAGAGCGATGCCCTGTGCGGGGGCAGAAATCTCACTGAAGGTCAGGGTCCTGTATTTGGTTAGACAGTGAGCAGATGTCCTGCAATCAAGGTGGAGAAAAGAGGCATAGTATGAGAAATGACAGAGATTTGAGTTTGCTGGGGTTAAAGGATGGGTCAGCATCAAAGCCACAAGCAAGTTGCATATCTTTTGAGCCTGAAAGCAATGCTTTTGTTCACTGGCCATGCTGAAGAAACTATTGGTACCATAAATAGTACTAATGTCAGTGAGATCTCTTCTAGCCACTCCCTGGGCCAGACAGCCTTTACATTTTTTCATGTAAAGTATACCAGGTAACTCAAGAAACCTCTGGCCTCGTACACCAATATAATTCTCCTGTCATCTTCCTCTTTTTTTCCCCTTTAGGTTGCTTTGCAATTCGCAGCTGAAACAAAGATGCCTTCAAGACAGAGAGAGCCACACACACAGAGGACTGTTCCCAAACCGAAAGCATCCCTCTGTTTAACACAGCCCGAGAGAGGGCGAGGTGTTGGGTATTCGCCGAGCCCACTGCTGAGAAAATGAAAACTGTGCTGGCTTCCACACCTTCGTGATGGGTAACAGTCCGTTCAAAGAAGCCAAGCCGAGCACAGACAAAGAGCAAAAGGAAGAGCTCAGCATCTTCAGGCTGCTCAGAGCTGCAGAAGCCCACCACCACCCCGAACCCCGAGACTCTGCTGTCGGGAGCTGGGGTAAGTTGTTGATCCCCAGCAGGGATGAGGCTGCGGCAGGGGGAGGCAGGGCTGATGAACGCAGCGTATCCATCCATCGATCAGGAGGCTGCTTCAGCCTGTCCTGAAATGTCATTGCTCAGATGTTCTCTGGACGATTAGAACCAGGGAGAGCAGAAATAAAACGTACATTTCTTTTTTCTCTGTGTGTTCAAGTTTCTCGTCATGGGGGGCACCCTCTGATCTGTGCTGTGAAATTAATTAAACCGAGGGAAGACGTTTGCATGCGGCAAACTTCTCTTGCCTTAACATGAGAGAAGACATGAAAATGGAAATGGAAGTTTGTACCACAATTCCACAGTCCTTTATACCAGATCTGAGCACTACTGGATCATTTAACAGGACAAATTCAACCCAGATCATGCCTGGGCACACAATTCCCTTCCTGTTGAATTAGCCAGAGTACATAATCTAGCGTTGATGCTGGCTTTACGCCGGCAGCAGGAAGAAAGACAATATCTAATCTGGCATAAAGCCTACCAATACAGACTGAATGTCATAACTTTTTGAACAATTTGGAATGGGATCAGTGCTTTGGCTTGTGTGGTCTGGCATTGTGTATCCAGGAGCCCTAGAGCCAGATTTCCTGTATCATCAACCTCTGACCATTTCTGCAGTATTAAAAGTGTCTCTTTCTCTTTGAATTTTTCTCTTGTTATGCTTCCTGAAGGGGGAGATGGGGAGGGACTCTTTATCAGGGGGGGTAGTGAGAGGACAAGGGGTAACGGGTATAAGCTGAAAGAGAGGAGATTTAGACCAGACATTGGGAAGAAATGTTTCCCTGTGCAGGGGGATGAGGCAGTGGCCCAGGTTGCCCAGAGCAGCTGTGGGTGCCCCATCCCTGGAGGGGTTCAAGGCCAGGCTGGATGAGGCTTTGAGCAACCTGGGCTGGTGGGAGGTGTCCCTGCCCATGGCAGGGGGTGGCACTGGATGGGCTTTAGGGTCCCTTCCAACCCAAACCATCCTGGGATTCTGTGATTCCTCACACGAGCCCTTTATCCCATTCGAGGTTCCTGCTGTAGTCCACGATAGCGCTGTTGTTCCCGAGGTCCTGCAGGATTGTACGTGTAATTGTGTGTAAATTTTGTAACACAAAGCTCACAGCTGTTCCCCCAACTGCACCAACGGGTGCGTGCTGGCTGCCGTTTGCTGGCGCAGGTACTCTAACACTGCCCGTGCAGCCATGGGAGCTGTCAGCGCCCATCTCTCAATCCATCCTTCGAACGGTCATCAGTGGCGTCTGCTGGCTGAGGGGACCTGGGCTTCTGCAGACCTCGGGGTGGAAAAGCCCGTGCTTGCTCTCATTCCCAGAGGTGCTGTTTTCTAAGAAAACCAGCAGCATGCCAGGCTGTCCTTCCCTGGGGAACTCAGAAGAATCCACCCTCTGAGCTGTTTTACCTTCTGACACTTCTCATCCCGGCAGCTTTACCAAAGTAATCCTTCTGATTTACAGCCGCAGGCTGGAGTTTCTCTGTGTAGTCTTTGGGAGAAAACCCATCGTGGAAAAGTTGTTTATTTTAGAACCCACAGCCTCAAGGAAGATATTTTTCCCTAATCCTAAACTAAATGATATCATACTTGGCTAGTGCTGTAACCATGGCACTGGAGTTATTTATGACTCTGAAATTAATGCTATAGTTAGTAACACTGGAACAAGGTTTCTTCTATGCTACTGTCCAACTGCCTCCATCCCCCAGCCCCAGGCTGCACTGGAAAGCAAGACAGCGTGTCTCCAGAGGGTCTTTAATTTGCAGAAAACAATGTCAGCCTTTGCTGATTGCCAAAATTTCGCAATGCACGAGTGGATATGCACAAAGATGCATCTTCTAAGCAAAATAAAGCACTTGGCTATGTTTTTATTGATCTTATTTTGTTTGGAGATTTATTTGGGTTTGTTTATTTTGGTTCTTAAAGTAAATTTGAATTTCTGTGAAAGGACCTGGAACTCCAGTGTGCAGAGCCAGGGCTGGCAGGAGGAGGGAGAGCTCAGCTGGGCTCCACTCATCAGCTCGAACATCAGGGAATCACCACAAGGGCAAAGAGGAGAGGTCAGCTTCTCTGCCCGGGACACTCCGCGAAAATTGCTTCATAGAAAGGGATCGCCTGTGTGTACAACATACCTGGGGACCAAACCAACATTATTCCAGTCTGATCCCTCTGCAAAGATCCCAGAGAAGGTTTGGGAAGAGTCCAGCAAAGTAGAGAACAGAAGAAAAACAGAAAACCACACAATGCTGGATCTCTCCTGGTCAAAGATCAGGCAGCTCCCTGCTCCCATGGCGCAGATCACTGAGAAAAAGCTCCCGGCCACGTCCTGAGGCTCCAACAGCAGCCTGGTGACCCCAGCACCTCCCTGCACTTCCTGGGGACTCAGGGCAGCAGCAGGAGCTTCTGCACGCCTTACGCAGCAGAACACCTCTGGAGTCAGGGAATGAAGAGAACCATAAACCAGGACGGCAATAAAAGCATTGCAAATAGAAAAATAAAGGGAAAAATGCAAAAAGAAGAAAACAGAGGGGTATTATTTTCAATATTATTGTAGTTTAGTTATTAAGTTGTCCTTATCTCAACCCACAAGTCCTCTTTTCCATTTACTCCTTTAATTCTCTCCCTTATGCTCGGATGGGGGCGGGAATTGTGTGAGCGGGTGTGAATGGTTTGGCCCCCAGCCAAGGGCTAACCCATCACAAGGAGAAAGGAGAGACTGGAGAGAGCCAAGAAGGATGAAGAAGCGATGGGAAACTGTGCTGGGATGCAAGGGTACGAGGGCAGCCCGTCCCCTGACCTATGGCAAAGGAGAGTTTGAGTGAATTTACACATGTCACACGTAGGTGAGCCTGTCTCCATCCTCAGTGCCTGCTTTCGGATAGCAGCCTGGCAGATCCAGCACAGCATTTTTGGTCTCTCATGCCGCTGCCATGCTTCTGTTTGATGCAACAGTCTGACTTCATGTCCATTCTGCTACCTGAATGAACCTTTTTATGCTGCCTTTGAACGCCAGTTAACACAGCTGCCTAACTATCCTGCTCACCCCAAGAATAATGAGAATTGTTACCCCCTGGTTTAGGGCTTTTCAGATAGTTTTCCTTGGCCCCAATCTGATTTACAACTCTGGTTGATGGAAGAAAATCTCAAAGGCCTTCACTGAGAGGTAGAGGAGGCATTCTGGGAAAATTTCCTGGGGGAGAATGCAGCATTTCTTTGGGGTTTCAGTTTTATTTTGGTTTACAGTCTAAACTTCTAATTCCCAGAGCCACAATTCTCCCATTGCCTTCATGGGATTTATATTGGAGTCCCTTGACCGCGTTTTGCTATGTCTGACATGCTTGCCTTCTGTATTTTTTGCCTTTTAAATTTTTTCTCGGTTTGACCACAGGCGAAGGAAATAAATCATCTGATATCCTGCCAGCAAACTGCCATAGGCACTCTGAGACTGGAGGCGTTTCTCCTGCCCCGAAGAGCATTAAAAAAAAACCAAAAACCTGGCTGATAACCTGGCCAGGGTTCAGGTATGTTTGTGCACATACCAACAGTTAAACTGATTTCTTCTACTATCTTATCTGTCCGTTTCTGGTTTGGAAGGGGAGGAAGTTTGGCAGGCAAGTTACTCTTGGAATGCACTCAGTAAACCATGGGCAAGAGACGAGAGGAGTATAAATAGAAATAACCATAGGTACGGCCGCTGGGAGCCTGGCTGCTGGCTGCTATTCCTGGCTGTACCCATGACTCACTTGGTGACCTCAGAAAGCCGCTTCACCTCTCCCCGCTCTGCCTTTCTCCCAGGGAAAATCACCCATTTCCACCCTGGGCAGAGGGACCCTGTGCCTCCCAGCTGGGTGTCTTTGGAGGAAAAGCCTCGTCCTGCTCCCTCTGCCACATTCCACCGCTCAGATCGGGGCACCGCAGGCAGACACGGCGCCTCTCTCCCGAGGGGAGCTGGCAACGTTAACCGAGTGCATTCTGTGAAATTTTTTGGGATCCTTCAAGGAAAGGAAAAGCACTATAACAAAATGCTGCTAATTATAGTGTGACAGCATACAAC
>NW_010104637.1:3093-4730 GCF_000699245.1 Pterocles gutturalis | reverse complement strand
GCTCTGGCCAGAACTCTGCTATCAGCCAAATTCATTATCTATTACCTTTGCCCAGTTCTCTCCTTATTAACTGTGGCCAAAGCACTGAGCAGAGCCCATCTGCTGCTCGCTCTCCAGTTCTCCTCGTTCAAAACCAGTTCCTTGACAGCGACGGCTAGACCGTGAGACTGTTAGGCTGGGCTGTGTCTGCTCCCCGCCTGCACTCCACATCCCCCCAAGCAGTTGTAAACTCGTCGCTCCACTCCATGCCTCCCCGCCTGGATTCCTGGGATGTTAATGCCAGATACAGCCCTGGCTTTGGACGGGCAGTCCCGTGGCTGGGGCAGGATCAACGGGACACTGGAAAAGCAGAGCCTGGTTTTGCAGGAAAGGCTTTTTAGTGGTGCTTGGGAGCCTCCTGCACCGGTCAGAGGGTGAACATCCAAACCCCGAGGCTCCAGGCACGGTGCGGTGCAGGGGGGAAAGGCTCGGTGCTGGCAGCGAGCAGGAAAGCTGCGGTGACAGCCCCACAGCCCACCTACGCCCCGAGTCCCTCGCATCAGGACCAGCAGCCGCACAAAGGCATCCTGGATCGATCTCATTTCTGTCTAAAAACAGGAAACTGCCCCTCCCTTCGCCAAAACAGAGGAAGAGCTGCATGGCCTCTATCTGTGTCACCCAGACAAGGGGCAGGGAAGGAGCAAACGGCTCCTGTCGTCTTAGCCAGGAGGGTGTCAGAAAGGGGACACCTCCGGCAATTTGTTCTAGGGATGCTTTTAAGTCTGTCCTCAGCACAGGTCTTGGCACACAGCAAGTGTGAAGATCTCTGCTCCGTCAGGCTCAGACCCACTTCCAGCAGGAGAAGCAGCCGGGGTGTTGCAGCAAGCGGCAGGGCAGGGTTCCTCCCTGAGACACCCGGGGCTGCAGGAATTTCCTACGGGTCCCGGTTCCAGTCCAGCTTGGGCTCGTGGCAGCTGAACCCCGGTGCTATCTGATGGCTGCTCGGTGACCTGGAGGAAATGAATCCTCACACAGGAGCCTGCCAGCCCTCCCCTCCTCCTCCAGCAGGCGCAGCAGGGAAAGCTGAGATCGATTCAAGACTGAGAAAAAATAAACCCTTTCCCTTCAGCAGCAGTGCCTCCCACACTGGACCAAGTGTTTTAAGGCAGGGAGAGGTTCTTATTTTTGACACTTTTACTTCTGTAATGAAAAACATCTTAAGAGTGCAGGGACGTCAGGTAATACCTTCCCTCTGTCCCGCTTCCATTGCAGAAGGAAGAGGGGAAAGCGAGAAAACATCTATATTCCTGCTTCTTGTCTTTATTCCCCTGGACTGAGGCGAATCTACCACCGACCACTATAACCTGGGAACCAGCAACGTTTCCTCGGGCACAGCACCCCGCTCTCCTTTACTCCATCATCTCACGCTGCTTTTGTGTTACAGAGGAGTCACATAAAGGCAATTCCAGAGGATGAAAGAGGTGGAATAGTTATTAGAAGACCCTGAAACTTTGAGGAACTCTTTAGGATAATTCAAGACATGAACAGATTCAAATGGGGTACCCGAAATATCCAGATGTTTCAGGTACCGAGTTAAATAAATCATTTCCCAGCCTCTGCAACAGCTTCAGCTGCAGCAGATGGGCCGTCAGTGCTTG
>NW_010104637.1:0-3062 GCF_000699245.1 Pterocles gutturalis | reverse complement strand
GAAGAGCGAGAGGAACGGGCAGGCTGGCCACGGGTTGAGCCCAAGGTCTTACTGATGTGAGATGTCAATCCTGCAGCTCGATGGGGTTTGCTCTGGAGTTGCACACACATACATCAGGCCATAATGAAAGCTTTACCCGTTTCATTGTCACCTGATCCATTTGAAATAGGGATTGTATGGTGTTAAACCAAACCCTGCATCCAAAAGATGTTGCTCTGCATATAGAGGTTGTTCTCAGCTTAGTGTGTAAGTGAGAAACCTCAAAGCCACGAGCAGTTTTTCCTGACAGTGAGTCCTGGACCTTGCTGTGTTAACACAGAAGTATCAATATGATATTTGTTCACAGCCACAACCATCAGTTTCTTTGTCTTCTGTCTTGTAGCCAGCAGGTCATGTACGCTTGTGTTTAGATGTGTCCACAGAGGATCCAACCTGCCAATAAAGAACTGCAGCAGAAGTTGTGGTTTTGTTATTACTGCTCAGGACTGAGATCATGTGAGAAAAACACTTTCCAGTTCAGATGGAGGAAATGGAAAGCACAAAGATTCATCACTTTGCTATTCAACAGAGCAGATTTCTAATGAACTGTGCCTACCAAACAATTTAGAGATGAGGAAGTGATGGAGAGATGCTTTTCATCAAGTAGAATAAAAACCAGAGAATACAGTTCTCAGGATAGATTTTGCAACCAAGAATTTCTTTATGTTCCTCTCTTGTGCAAGGTATTGCATTTTCACTATAGACACTTGACCTTGACTTCTCAAGCGTTCCCCTCAGATACACTCTTCCCATCTCTCATCATCTTTAGCACCTTCCCCCTGCAGCTAAGGAGCAGAGACTTTCCACGAGTTCCCCAACATACCAGCAGGAGCTGTTCCACCTGCCTGGAGGCTTTTGCACAGAGCCCAGACCGAACCGTGCTCATTTTTACAGGTGGAAAGTCTCCAAAGCGTCTTTCAACTCCTTCTACATTTTAAAAAGCCAGGGATGCAGAGATGCTTTTGAACTATCACAGCAGATTGGATTTGGTCCCACTTTTTCCACTGTCCATCTCCTGGCCGAGGGGGCCCGTCCCCGCCCCAGCTTGGCCCTGAAAAGCAAACAAACAGCTCTGTGAGCTGCAGGGTTTGCAGAGTCTGGCTTTCAGCAGGCTGGCGTCTCTTGAGGGACCAACCTGGGTGCCTGAGAGGGCACAAACTCTGACTGAAGCTTTTCCCACGGTTTGAGCGTCAATCAAATGTCGGATCTGTGTGGATTCTCTAGGGTCTAATAAGGTCTGGCAGCATGTGTTGGTCTTTCTCACAGTTGCAGCGCTGGCTGGGTCATTCTTTACCCAGCTCTTTGGGAATGCAGGAACTGAGTTCTGTACCTCTGTCAGTTCGGGATAAAACTGGCCAAAGGGTTAAAAAATTTTTAAGAGAGGAATTTGTAAGAATATGAGTGTGCTGATATACAATGTGATTGCATAAGAAATCAAAATAATCAACCCTTTTCCCTCTAAATGTGATAGAATTTAGAGTTGTGTTGCTCTTGGTAGTGCAAAAGCCCCTTTTAAACGTTGCTCTCTGACTCGCAGAGAGCCACACTCCACAACTTCAAGTTGCTGCTTCATCTTCAAGCTGGAGTACAGGAGAGATGATCTTTACACTCCAGCCCCTGTGGGAAAAACATGACCCCAGCCAGAATGACTCTTGAGTCAGCATGCGAGCTGTCACGGGAGCCGTGGGGATAGGGTTGTGGGACACCTGGTAGCTAAGGTAGGGATCAGTATGGGAAATGTGCCTCCGACATTCCCTGGGAAGCTCTGGGGCCTTCAAAGAGCAAAAAGGCTACAAAGGGTGCCCGGGTATTTCTCAAAAGGGAATAAATTAGCTGTGACAGAACTGCACAGCCCAAGGCAGGCATTCTGCAAAGACATCTGAGACACACTGGGTGGATTTACGCCCCAGAGCTGGGCTGGTCTCCAGGGCAGCTCTGCCTCCTGCACCCACACATAGCAAGGTAAGCATCACTTCATCGTGGCCTCAGGCTGCCCTCAGCGGCCAGGAGATGTGTATTCAGGGACAGGACAAACACAACCTTTACAATCTCAGCTCTGACAAGCGCTTCCTTTGGGGTGACAGTTGAGTTGCTTCTCCTGGAACTCCCACTTGGGCTGTAGCAGCTTAAGTGCTGTTGCTTCCTCAGAGCTCCCGTCCCAGGTGCATCCTTTTCAGTCGTTCCAGTCTAACAACCCTCTGCTGCTTGGAAAGCTTTAAAAGGCCCAGGTGGGTGGTGGGAGAAAGAGGCTTTTCTAAAGCAAGACATCTCAGCAGCCTTCATACATCCAGTTTCACCACCCGCCAGCCTCTCCAGGAGCACACAAACTGGAAACACCCTGGGAGGGATGAGCCCACTCTGCTGCTCCAGCAAGGCTGATACTGCAGAGTGCTTCGGAGATGGGTATTGAGAAACTGTTGACAAGATTCCTCCATCAAATGGTGCTTTGCAGACCCATCGGGAGCCTTGCTGTATCTCAGTCCTGACACAGGCTGGCTCCTCTCAGGTATTGAGAAACCTGGGATAGTGGGAGGTGTCCCTGCCCATGGCAGGGGGTTGGAAATGGATGATCTTTAAGGTCCCTTCCAACCCAAACCATTCTGTGATTCTAGTCATCAAAAGAGGCTTCTTGCCCAGATTTACTGGGGTTCTTCCTCTTGAGGAGGAAAACACATTTGCAGCTGCTTGCTTTACGCTACATTACCATTCCCTGCAGCCCCTGCTCCAGGCAGAGATCACCTCTGCTCACCCAGCACTGTCTTACAGCAACGCCATCACAAAATTAGAGAAAACATCGAAGGCCCCGCTCCGTGCTGTCCATGCACACGCTCTCCCTTCGGAAACACCCCTTGGGTACCAAATGGGCTCAGCATCAGCACCCAACGGGATGGTGCCCGGGCTGCCCAAGCTCCCCTGTGCCGGAGCTGCCCTCCAGCAGGCAGCGAAGTCCCTGCGCTTTGCCCCAGCAGCTCGGCACAGGGCGCTGCTCCCCCGGGATCGCGGCGGGGCCGCAGCGGGAGCGC
>NW_010104636.1:0-6951 GCF_000699245.1 Pterocles gutturalis | reverse complement strand
ATATATATTTTTTTTTTTCCCCTTGGCTTTAAAGCATCAGTGCCAACAAAGAAGAGACTTTCCTTTAAACATGATCTAAAGTACCCAGTAATACATGCTCATACCAAGCTATGTTTGACTCTTGAAAAAAACAATTTACTGTCACAATCAAGTGAGCTACAATTATTGATAATACTGTGTAACTTTTTTGTTGCTCTGTAACAGGTACTGTATTTTCTCTATGTCACATTTTTGCAACAAAGAAATAAGAAGACTTGTTCTTAGAAGCTACCTTCTGTTCCACTCATGTGCTGTCTTACTGGTCAAAGCAAAATCATGGAGCTGCTTCTCCCAGAAAGTGCCAGGCTCACTTTCTTTAAAGATGCACCTTGTCTTTATGACAGAATATTGTAGACATTACTGTGATCATTATCCATATATCTCCAGATGCAGAAATTTTTAAAATAATTTCTACTTAGACTCAGGTGTAGTTTATTGTTACTCTGCCCGTTCCATTACTAACCCAACAGATTCCAGATGCTGTACTCCATATATCAGGAGCACATAGGGTAATCATCACTCCCAGTAGTCCAGCTAAACGAAATGTATTCTGGAAATACCTTACAAACATTATTTACATTCCACATTTCCACTCTGGCTTCAGTGACAGCTGACAAATTTAACTTTTTTGGTTCTCAACAGGCCATGTAAGTGTAACAGTTCTGAGAAGTTTTCCTGGAAAAATTTCATTGGGAAAATGAAATAGCCTTCAGCAATGGTAGCTCAGAAACGGTTACTCAGAAATCTTACAGCTGTAGGGAAGAACACACAGCACTTCTTTCAGGCATTTCTATTCTTTGTTCAAATCTGGCCAAGATTTTCCATCTTCAAACACTGATTTTCAAAGAGGTCCTTGTAAAGGAGTGTTACAGCAGCTACTTTTCACAACGGCAGCCCCCCCTCCACCTGCCCTGGCGATAATTCCCTCTCTCTGACATAAGTCTTTTCAGGGTTCTTTGTATTACAGTGAGCTTTGATACAGCCACGTGGATAGAGGAGTGAGGCACGCTGAGTTTGCCTTAGGTGATTGAGTCCTTCCCACTCATAGTTTCTTTTCATTTTTTTGAGAGAACTGAAAATTAAGTTCGGGAGAAGCTACTAATACTCCTATTATTGCTGAAAAGGTGTCACCAAAAAGTATAAGGATTTGGTAGTTTCCCTTCAATGTTTTGAGGGAAAAGACAATAACATTTTCATTAAAATGTGCTCATGTTTAAAGAGTATTTCTTTTACATACTGAGTCAGGGAGGAAATGAAATAATCTCCAAGTATGTGGCAACACTGAGGAAATTAAGAATCAGAGAGACTTAAATGACACGACAGCAGTTATTTGTGTGTGGGATACAAAACCAGGCAATCCAAATGGACATATTGATTGAGACTGTTATTGCATCTGAGATGACGAACGTGTTTTAAGACACATTGCAGCAGCTTACAGCAAACTGTGCAACAAATCCACCAGGAATGAAGAGGAAAGCACACCATGAACAGTACATTAAACTATTGTAATTGTGGGGAAAGACTCTAAATGCAAAATATTTCCAGTTCAAGAACAAACCCTGTAAAAACAGCAATAAACTGGGCCATGCATAGAAAATATAAAGGTCAATGAAAAGCAAAGCAACTGCCATAACATTCATTTGGAATCCAGATGGTAAGAGGCTGGCATTCACCAAGACTGCTGTAGCATCTCCGCAGTAGTTGAATTTGAGAGAGAAAATAAGTGTCAGGTTTATTTACATGTGTAAAGAACAAGATCTGAAATTTAGCTCAGTAAAGCATCTGTTGTTCCTCTGATTTCACAGCAGGAGTATTAGAGACTACTTAAATAGATGAAGTTGCAGAAAATTTAATTACCGCTAAGCATTTATAAAGGAATTCATTGTTCCCTAGAGTTACTGCTGTTGAAGCAATGATGGTATATGACATCTCTGGGCTTTACAGAGGAAGTACGTGCAGCAGCTTGTTGGAAACAAATGAGAGACGTGTATAAACTGTACAGCATCTACATATTTAAGAAACTACAAGATTTATCCTGCAGCAGAAATTATCTAAACATTTGAAAAAAGCAACTCATACCTTTTATGATGATGCCATAACCATGAACAGCAGGAAGGCAAAGATGTAATTTTTTTTTTTTATAAAGTTGTCTGATACCTTTTCCAAGAATATACCAAAAGGGAAAAATAACTGGAACACCACCAGAATTCTGCAATAATGTTTAAGGTTACATTCAGCAAACTTAGCACTTAAACAATAAAGGAGGCTCTCCGTACCAGCGGTGACCTCAACATTACCAATTACCCAGCAAAGATCAGTATCATTTAACTAGTTCAGAAGATATATTTGCCTCATTATTGCATTTTTTGCAAGTTCATCCTAACTTAAATTCATCCACAAAGACAGAATTAAGACAATGGGACTGTGTTACCTGATAGCAGTCATAAGAGTTTATTTCAATCTAATAGTGTATTGTTTACAGTAACTGTGTAGCAGGCATACACAAGGAGATACTATTAGGTATTGCTTGCATGCAAGATTATTTGAATAACAATAATCACAAAACTAGCAATGAAGGACACCCTGAAAACCTATGGGCTTGGATATCCTCATTGATCCTTAAAGAAAAATTCATTTATTTAATCAGCTCATTCTAGCAATAAATGTGTGCAGAAATCACAAAGCAAAAGCTGAAGAAATCCATAAGGAATCCAAAGTGCAGTACAGTTACATTCTTTTCTGACAGTAGTCAGTTATTGAGAAGGTGTCTGAACATTTTCTAATTGAACAGATTGGCACTGGAAATGCTGGATCATCATGGTTCCACCAAAACTTTCTACAGAAGCTTAAGCTGTGATCTGGCTGTGGCTGCTGGCCAGAAATCCAACCAAGCTGGTTGCTTACTGTAGCTCAGCGGACTGGCTATTTAGCTCCCTGGCAATATGCCGACTGCTCAGTTTGCTTCTTGGCTCCCTAGGCTTGTCAGCTGGCAAAGAAATAGATTGTTCCATTTTTGCCAGAAAGGCTGCACAGACAACGTGTTTTGTTCAAGCGCTCAACAAAACAAAATATTGACAAGCTGGAATTTCCTGTAGAATAAAAATTTCACTTCCCAGCCAGCTCCAGTTATTATTGTACACTCTTGTGTAACATAGTGATGGTGTTATCGCATCCTCTAAGTAAACACAATGCACAGAAAGGATGTGAATCCAGAGACCCTTCCAAGGCTTTGGATAAAAATCTCGTAGCACCTGAAATAGTCTCTCTGAAATACAATGCATCTTTTGATAAGTAAGTTAGTTTGTGACGCTTTCCACTTTGCATTAAAAGGCCTATTAAAGTTGGCTCTGAGAACTCATTTGTCAGCAGGACATAACTGGCCAACTGAGGGATGAACTCAGTACGTAGCCTGTGGATTACACCCTTTACGCGTATTGTTTTGGAGGATGACTTACATAGGTTAGAGATCAAACTCCAGGGAAAGAAAAACAGTAATAGCCACAGCATGGTTACATATATAAAGATCATTAAGTTTTCACTGTTGAAAAAAAAGGAGTTAAAATATCCATGAACACGCAAAAAAAAAAACCCAAACAAAAAAACAAAAAAAGACTTTTGAAACACGTCACTGGAAACAACAGATTAGTGAAACATTCAATGAAAAGAAACCAGAAAATGCTATCACATTATACCATAATGCCATAAACCGAACCCCTGTCAGAAACAAACGCTGTGGTTCAGCCCAAGCTAAAGATTCATGACAGGATGACTAACGAAATTATGCACTCAGACAGAGTTCTGGTTTTGTAGTTGGTAGATGTGTCAACAGTGTTTTCAAGGAGACACTGAACAGGGTCGAAATAGCAATACAAGTCAACACACGGGCACGCGCTCGCTGGCAGAACAAGCCCATTTAAGCTGTTTCTGTTCTCAGTTGTCTCTGTGCTATCCCCAGTGCCATGCTGACACATTTATTATGTCGGTGAACTGGCTCAGCAAAAAGGAAGGAAAGCAGGTTGTTTTCTAGTCTTCTCAGTTCAATCTCATTTGCTGCTTAATTTCACAAATGTTCATGCTGGCATAGTCCAGAAGCAGCGCAAACACAGAAGCAGGTAGCTGGGCTGGGGAGCAGAAGGCTACGTTATAAACAGATAAGCCACTAGAAGTAATTTATGAAATTATTACACTATGAGATTTAGATTTCGGGTGGGGGTGAAATACTATCAAGCATGGCAGATCCTTCCCAGCTTGCTGCGAGGGGATCAACGGAAAAGCTTACCCAGGTTTTGAGAAGAGAAGCATATGCTATGCCTCCTGTTAAAGGCAGGCATACAAGGATATAAATTACCTATCTGCCTTTGAGAAGGCAATCCTTACTATTGGTAAGTGTAGCTTACAGGATATAACTTAGAAGTCTTGCCTGAATTTAATAAAGCTTTAGTTACAGAGGGACATTTTTCAGAGGTAGTACTGTAAAAAAAAAACAAACAAAAAAACACTGACACAATCATGCAACTGTGTAGTTTTCATGTTCGGACAAAAAAAAAAAACAAACCAAAAACTAAGGGACTAGTAAGAAAATGTATGGAAAACGGTGATAAAGTCAGAGACTAGTTCTTTGCCTCCTTTTGTAGAACTGGCATTCAATACCTCAGAGAGATGACACACAAGTCAGTCTGAGATAATCTTTCAGCAAATTGCTCCAACCCAGTCATCCTGAAAAAATCAAGCTTAAAAGACAGGTGCAGACAGTGACTCAGGATAGTTCCAGGGACACGACAGTATTTCTGACAAAAAGATTCTAAAGATGTTTGGTTTTGATACTGAAAGAGCAGGCAGAAAACACTACAGGTGCATTACTCCAGACAGCCAGCTTCGCCTGATGCCGTTTCCCCCCCCCCAGACCTGATCCTGACCCCGACACATGGGCCAATGTCCCAGGCAGGCTTTGACCTGTCCCTGTCCCCATGGAGGTGCCAGCCCTGTCCCTGTCCCTGTCTTGCCCTGCTCCCTGCCTGGGGGTAGTGGGATGAGCTCTGACTGACCCAGCCCTGCCCTGAAAAATGCAAAACTGAACAGGACACAAAATACCAGAGCCCAGAAACTGATACTCTATTTCTTCCTCATCAATATACATTTTAAGAACTGTTGTCTGACCAGACAAGTTTACTGTGCTTTTACATAGGCAGTATTTAAATCAACTGTAAACAAAAATATAAATCACTATTTAAGAGCTATCCCCATTTTTATTATTGTATATAAAAAACCATTTTTTTCTGACAAACAATGGCCTTCTGTGGGTTATGTTTCATAGTTTCCTGATGAGGATAAATGTTGATTTTTTTCAAGGTTTTGGCAGGAAGCCACAGGAACTCATTATTTTTAATAGTCTGGGGGGAATTATAAAACAAAGGGAATAAAAGGCTTGAATTTGTTTTTAAAGTATGCTTTCTCATGTTTACATTGCTTCCAAATCTATTTTGTTTTGTAAATCTTTTACTTACTATAAGTCTTGATACATGAAAAACAACTAAATCCTCTTACAGAATTTTCAGTTATCACAAAAACTGAAAAGTACTTTAAATGAAGGAGCTGGTCAAAAAATGCAATTTTTTAGTTAACCAAAGATGTGCAAAACTGTTAATTTTTTTTCACTCAAATGACAGTGTATTTCCAACCCAGGCTGGTCTCAGTGGGCACTGAAATGATGACTAACTTGAGTTAAATTTGTTTCTATTATATTCTTTTACTTTCTCTTCATCCCCTAGGGACCTGCAGTCCCTGGGAATATGAGAAACCTTTTATTTGTCACACTTCGCTAAGACTACAACATACTTTAGAACCAGTAATCCTTTGTTTCTTTTTATCTACTTAGTCTGTGCATGGATTGTGGACTTTGTCATGCAGCTTATTAGTTTTTAGGGTAAATGAAAATGTAGTTTCTCTACCTGTTGGCAAAATCAGTAAGTGAAAACACATCCTCTGAATTCTACAGTGTCTAAAATGATTACACAACCCAGAAACAGCCTATGATCAAAGACTAAACACAAATAAAAGCCCCAGCTTAACCAAAAACAGGAGCTAGGCAGAAGCAGGAATTAACTAGGAAAGTAACAGAGATCCAGTAGCAAAAATTCTCCTATCCTTTTTATACAGCTCAGGTGGTACCCAGAAGAAAAATGCAACTTATAACTAAGTCAGGGTAGTCTCCTTTTTCTGTCTCTCTGTAAAGTGGGCAGGTTAGACTTTGAAATCCCCAAGGACTGAAAAAGCTACAAGGCTAGCATCTTTTTATGACTTTTTTTTTCTTCCCTACCCCCTCCCCCAGTACGCAAAGTTTTGGATTCTTGCTGAATTTGGTTTTGGGGGTTATTTCTTTTCTGTCTTCCAGAAGCTGTTAGAACCACAGGTCACCTTGTCTGCACTTGTAGCCACAGTGGAATGCTAGTTCTGTTGTTCCTCCTTCTAAGCTTCACTCTCACATGCAAAGTCTCAGAAAGACCTGTCTGGATTCCAAGCATCTTTCTTTTGGGGAAGGACAGTCATTAGCCGACAGCGTGAGACTATCCATCACGCATCCTTCAACAGACTTCCGCATTTCTGTCCTCCTTGTTGTCAGGTTAGTGCCCGAAGGAGCTACTGCTGAAATGGAGTAACGCTGGGAAGCTACATGAGATTTGTTTCCATGCAAATAGAGAGAAATCCCAGGCCCCAACAGCACATATGCTGAAATACACATCTCCATTATAACTCACGAGGATTTGAAAACTCTTTGCATATTCGCTGGGGTACACAGCACACCTGATGTACAGGGTGACCTGGCAGCATCGAGTTCAAAAAGGAGTGGGAAGGAAGGAGACTCGCAGGAGTTTTAGACAGGGTTTGACGGTCTTCTGTCTGTGCCTCGTCTGA
>NW_010104635.1:295-601 GCF_000699245.1 Pterocles gutturalis | reverse complement strand
AGCGTGTTCTCCCAGGTACCTTGTCCCCATGTCCCCCATCCCCATGTCCCAGCATCCCTGTGGCCCTGTGTCCCCAATGGCCCTGTGTCCCCAATGTCCTCAACATCCCTGTGATCCCATGTCCCAGCATCCCTGTATCCCCGTGTCCCCAGTGTCCCTATGTCCTTGGTGTCCCCAGCATCCCTGACATCATCGGTGTCCCTAGCATCTCTGCATTCCCATGTCCCCAATGTCCCCAATGTCCCCTTGTCCCTGGTGTCCCCAGAATCCCCAGCATCTCCATGTCACAAGCATCACCAGTGTCCC
>NW_010104635.1:0-254 GCF_000699245.1 Pterocles gutturalis | reverse complement strand
TGCTTCCCATTCCCAGCAGGTCTGTGTCCCTGGAATTACCAGTGTCCCCAGCATCACCAGTGTCCCCAGCATCACCAGTGTCCCCAATATCCCTGTGTCCCCAGATGTCCCCAGCATCCCAGTGTCCCCAGCATCCCTGTGTCTCCGGCATCTCCACATCCCCAGTGTCCCTATGTCCCTGGTGTCCCCTTGGCAGGGAGGGGTCCCCGTGTCCGCAGTGTCCCACCCGTGTCCGCAGTGTCCCACCCGTGTCC
>NW_010104634.1:352-556 GCF_000699245.1 Pterocles gutturalis | reverse complement strand
ACTAACTATTGTGTTTGGGGTTTTTTTTTGTTTCGTTATGATATTTTTTTTGTCCCCCTCTGTGTGTGTGACTATTGTATTTTCTTTCAGACATCCCCTGTTCCCTCTTTTAGCACTGATTTTTGAGAAATGTGAATTAGCTACATGCACACCCAGGGAGCCCGGGGTAGCGGGAGGCGATGTTTGCTCCTCTGAGTCTTTCAA
>NW_010104634.1:0-200 GCF_000699245.1 Pterocles gutturalis | reverse complement strand
GGAAAAAAAAAAAAAAAAAAAAAAAAAAAACAAAAAACCAAAACCCAAACAAACCAAAACCAGACCCAACAAACCAAAACAAAAATAAATTGGGAAATCTCGACATTTACCACCCCCCTAAAGAAATGAATTAATCGGAGTGGTCTGTGCCCTGGCGGGAGTTTCACTGCGCGGCTCCCGAAGCCGGGCTGGGGCTCTGC
>NW_010104633.1:44668-48168 GCF_000699245.1 Pterocles gutturalis | reverse complement strand
GGAGGGGTGGCAGCCCAGTGCACCGAGCTAACCGTGCTGATGCAGATTCTGACTAATGTAATTTAATCAGCCTTCTTCCGTCGTGTTAGGTTAAGGGAAGTGACAGAATGCAATAAAGCAGAGTTATAAAACAAAGTCTTGCCGTGGGAGGAGATTTTCTTTCTGGAACTCTGGTTTTCCCTTAATGATAGCTCAAGCCTATGGAGTAAGTGAATAATGCAAGATAGATAATGAATATATTTTTCTCTGGACTGTGTGTGGAATGACTAATTTTATCATGTGATATCTCCAGAGAGATCAGTTTTGCAAAACTTTGTACTGGTAAGTTGCTGGGTATGTGCAACTTTAGACACTAACAAAAGACTTCAGGGATTTGATCTTCCAAGTAAAGTTTCTCAAGGTTTTAGCTCCATACTGTAGTTATTACTTTAATCTGTCAGATTGCATAATTGTATTTCAGAGTTCTGAAGGAGGAAGTATGACAGTGCTTTGGTGCATTAGGAATAATTGTATTGTTACCTCAGGGTGTGTTTAAACTAGTTCAGGAGAAGTTAGTCTTGTGTGGGTTTCAAAGTCATGCTGTTACAATCCTGTTGTAATAAAACTTTTATAATTGCTTTCTGATTTTTATTTCAAAAATAAACTTTAAAATAGATGAATAAAATGAACTGATGTGTTGAGCATAGCATATAATGGAGTGGAATTTAATTATTTTTCAGATATCTGAGGTGAAAATACACGTGTGAACCCTGGCATTTACAGAAGATGAAAGACATCGACATAGGAAAAGAGTACATTATACCCAGTCCTGGGTATAGAAGTGTGAGGGAGAGAGCCAACTCGGTGCAGCATGAAGAGCAGGAAGGGTCAAAATTTCAGCACGCTAAACATAAGGTCAGTTTATTTTTTTTGTGTTGCAGTCTATGCTTATTAAATTACATGCAGCAGCAGCCTTTTTGCTGTGCCAGCTCTATATAGATTCACTGCATTGAAGGTCAATAATGAATATTCCCTGTTGTGTGGAAGAGGTCATTCCAGGGGGTACCATAGCTGTCTTAATAACAAGTCTGAGCACTTATTAAGCATTTTTCACTTTTAAATGTGGCTTTTTAGTGACATTTGAACTAAACAGCCTTTTTTCTAGTATTCAGATCTTGATGTGAATCCAGGAAATGTTTTAAGCTGTTTGTACTTAAGAGAATCATTAAAATCAAGTAAGAACAGTGAAGAGCTCAACACCCATCATGTACCATTTGGTGCTGGCAGCTGAAAAATCTCTTAATCGTGCCATGTTTTTCTTGAGGATTAGTTTTCTAAAACAGATGTCTAGCTTGCTTTAGTAGCAAGAGTTTTACTTTTTCCCCTCAGATGGAAGTAATCTGTATTGAATACTGTTCCTTGTGCATCTGTGTATTTAACATGGTGAGGTGCAGTCATAGATACTTGTAGTTTAATTTGAGAGCTGAGTCTTGAAATAATGACTGGCTTGGAGCTTGCATGTCAATGTTCTGAGCTTCTAATTTTTAGAGCTTGTTCTTGCTTTTTTCTAAGTGCTATAGGGCAAAAAAAAAAGCTCAGATAAATGGAAACACCCATGCTGGTGAAAGGTATGGTCTGAAACTAATAACCTGTGCCAACTGAAGAGGACTGAAAATATCATCTGCTCTGAATGCTAGCACTGAAATATTTTCTTGTGTGTCCTGTTCTTACCTTTGCTAAAATACTAATGTAGGACTTTCTGAAGGAATTGTGAAGAGTGCTTTTTAAAAGGCTTAAGTTTTGCTGCATTATACTAAACCCTGAGATACTATGTACTTCAGATAATGCTTACCTTGTTTCACTGGGGCTTAGGGTTTTGCCAGGTGTTTTTTATGTGGGCTAACAGTGCTGCACTGCTGTTTGAGATGGGAGTGAGTGAGCTGCTCTGCAGCAGGCTGAGTGCGGTTTGCGCTTTCAGGCCCTGCAGCTCCTAGTGTCCCTACAGGCTCTATGACTCAGCAGACTATTGCTGACGGTGTTTGGAGGAAGGTAGAGTGTCTGATTGCGTTAGAGCAGGCACTGATGCAGAACTAAGAGCCCTCTGGGGTCACAGTGCAGCTTCTTAACGGCATTTATTATGTTGATATCATGGGCTTGCCATCCACTGCATGCCATTCAGTAGTAAATCTGCTCTGTCAAATTACTGGTGGCAACAGTGATGCCATTCGTGGACAGCTTTGTTTCCTGACCAGTGGCAGTGGAGTTAAGCAGTAATTATAGCATGTTATCTCTGGCCATTGGTCTGCATCCTCTAATCATGTTGGTGCCTGGTTTAACTCTTGAGGATGAAATCATTATTACCTCTAAACCTTTTAAATGAATGAAATCAAACCAGAGTATTTGTGTTTTTCTGAAGGCTGAAAATAAGCTAAGTCCTGCACATCTGTACAGTGTGGCATTAAAATCTGAGTTTGAGGCAGCTTCGGGTCAGCTTAACTCTGTTGTAGTCTTGTTTGCACTTCTACCTCTACTGTCTATTTCCTGCCTATGACTGTAGGGTAGAAGACTCGGATAACTGATTCACTTGTTGGGATGCTTTATCCTTTTGGTAACAAGGATAAGCAAAGACTTCTCTTCCATAAGGCTGAGCTTTGCCTCTTTGAAACACTTTCTCTCTGCTTGTAACAAAGGGTAGAAGCTGTAGCTCAGCTGTTAAGAAAACAGTGTTTCAAGGGGAGAGAAGGGACTGTGTCCTTCACTGCTTTATCCTTTATGAAACCTGGGATTGTGTCAGATGCCTAAACTGGTTTATTGGGCACAAGCTGGTATGATGAGGGGTAGGACCAAAGCAGTTCGGATAGGAGAGTTAAGCTGGAGTACAGCTGTTATTAGGACAACATAGACCAGTGTGCCATCAAAAGATTTTGGGACTCAAATTTAATTGTAGAAAACCTAGCTCAGGATTTGAACCAGTGTGACCAGAAAATGACAAAGCTGGAAGCGTGATCTGTATTGCAGGTAACAAGCTGCAAGCAGATTAAGGCTGTTATTTCACCACTAACTTCAAATCTTTGTGGAATGCAGGTTTGGGACTGCTGCGCAACAGACTTACACTGCGGGAGGTAGAGTTCTTGTTAACATGTCTGCTGTGAGGTAGAACTGTGTGGTTGCCTCTGCGGGGGACACAGGAATGTGCTGCCTCTGGTAGTCAAGGACCCCACTGGTTAATGTCTGGTGTTGCTGACCACTTCTGGTGGGGCTACAGGTGCATTGGACTGATCAATAACATGACTCACTGGTTTTCATGCTGCCTGTATTGCTGTGTTTTTATACATTCTTCCTAACTTGAAGTGGACAGGACTAGTTGACTGCCTGATCAAGATCTTCATAGGTGAAAGATCTATTTCACTTCTGAGCCAAGGTCCCAGAGCCTTTTTGTATGTCTTGTCTTTTTTTTTCTGCCTTGTGTAAAGGTTGTGTTAAGTGTTGCTCTTTCTGTCCTGAATCCTCCATATTGTTGT